>NC_064926.1:279134496-279436839 GCF_023897955.1 Schistocerca gregaria
CAAAGTTTTTACTTCGTCTCCATGAATTTTAATACCTACTCCAAATTTTTCTTTTGTTTCCTTTACTGCTTGCTCAATATACAGATTGAATAACATCGGGGAGAGGCTACAACCCTGTCTCACTCCTTTCCCAACCACTGCTTCCCTTTCATGCCCCTCGACTTTTATGACGGCCATCTGGTTTCTGTACAAATTGTAAATAGGCTTTCGCTCCCTGTATTTTAGCCCTGCCACCTTTAGACTTTGAAAAAGAGTATTCCACTCAACATTGTCAAAAGCTTTCTCTAAGTCTACAAATGCTAGAAACGTAGGTTTGCCTTTTCTTAATCTTTCTTCTAAGATAAGTCGTAAGGTCAGTACTGCCTCACGTGTTCCAACATTTCGACGGAATCCAAACTGATCCTCCCCGAGGTCCGCATCTATCAGTTTTTCCATTCGTATGTAAAGAATTCGCGTTAGTATTTTGCAGCTGTGACTTATTAAACTGATAGTTCGGTAATTTTCACATCTGTCAGCACCTGCTTTCTTTGGGATTGGAATTATTATATTCTTCTTGAAGTCTGAGGGTATTTCGCCTGTCTCATACATCTTGCTCACCAGCTGGTAGAGTTTTGTCATGACTGGCTCTCCCAAGGCCGTCAGTAGTTCTAATGGAATGTTGTCTATTCCGGGGGCCTTGTTTCGACTCAGGTCTTTCAGTGCTCTGTCAAACTCTTCACGCAGTATCGTATCTCCCATTTCGTCTTCATCTACAGCCTCTTCCATTTCCATAATATTGTCCTCAAGTACATCACCCTTGTATAAACCTTCTATATACTCCTTCCACCTTTCTGCCTTCCCTTCTTTGCTTAGAACTGGGTTGCCATCTGAGCTCTTGATATTCATACACGTGGTTCTCTTCTCTCGAAAGGTCTCTTTAATTTTCCTGTAGGCAGTATCTATCTTACCCCTAGTGAGATAAGCTTCTACATCCTTACATTTGTCCTCTAGCCATCCCTGTTTAGCCATTTTGCACTTCCTGTCGATCTCATTTTTGAGACGTCTGTATTCCTCTTTGCCTGCTTCATTTACTGCATTTTTATATTTTCTCCTTTCATCAATTAAATTCAATATTTCTTCTGTTACCCAAGGATTTCTAGCAGCCCTCGTCTTTTTACCTACTTTATCCTCTGCTGCCTTCACTACTTCATCCCTCAGAGCTACCCATTCTTCTTCTACTGTATTTCTTTCCCCTATTCCTGTCAATTGTCCCCTTATGGTTTCCTTGAAACTCTGTACAACCTCTGGTTCTTTCAGTTTATCCAGGTCCCATCTCCTCAATTTCCCACATTTTTGCAGTTTCTTCAGCTTTAATCTACAGGTCATAACCAATAGATTGTGGTCCGAGTCCACATCTGTCCCTGGAAATGTCTTACAACTTAAAACCTGGTTCCAAAATCTCTGTCTTACCATTATATAATCTATTTGATACCTTTTAGTATCTCCAGGGTTCTTCCACGTATACAACCTTCTTTCACGATTCTTAAACCAAGTGTTAGCTACGATTAAGTTGTTCTCTGTGCAAAATTCTACTAGGCGGCTTCCTCTTTCATTTCTTAGCCCCAATCCATATTCACCTACTATGTTTCCTTCTCTCCCTTTTCCTACACTCGATTTCCAGTCACCCATTACTATTAAATTTTCGTCTCCCTTCACTATCTGAACAATTTCTTTTATTTCATCGTACATTTCTTCAATTTCTTCATCATCTGCAGAGCTAGTTGGCATATAAACTTGTACTACTGTAGTAGGTGTGGGCTTCATATCTATCTTGACCGCAATAATGCGTTCACTATGCTGTTTGTAGTAGCTTACCCGCATTCCTATTTTCCTATTCATTATTAAACCTACTCCTGCATTACCCCTATTTGATTTTGTGTTTATAACCCTTTAGTCACCTGACCAGAAGTCTTGTTCCTCCTGCCACCGAACTTCATTAATCCCCACTATATCTAACTTTAACCTATCCATTTCCCTTTTTAAATTTTCTAACCTACCTGCCCGATTAAGGGATCTGACATTCCACGCTCCGATCCGTAGAATGCCAGTTGTCTTCCTCCTGATAACGACATCCTCCTGAGTAGTCCCCGCCCGGAGATCCGAATGGGCGACTATTTTACCTCCGGAATATTTTACCCAAGAGGATGCCATCACCATAAATGTGTCAAATTCTAAAATTCTTTCGAAGGTCTGAGGCTTCCAAAATCTCGACAGGCAGAGGGACACCACCACCTGATGACTCCATTGATAGCGTCTGGTCTATGGTGAACATGGAAACTCGCGAATTTCTTATGGGTGCCACCCCTGTTCAGAATGGGCGTTTACGACACTGTCAAAACGCCTTGGCCGGGCGACCCAAATTTGTCTCACGCTCCTGACGTAGCCATGGCTAGGGGCGCCTCACATATAAATCCAGGTAGGGGGTTTTCCGTCTTCTTCGGCCAAAAGCATTGCCTGAGCACCGGTGAAACAATTTCTTGGAACCATTATCCTGTCTCCAGTATGTGCCTCGAGATGTTCCTTTTCGTAGTAGCTGCACATGGCTTTCAAGTCCCAAACGTCTACTGCAAGATTTACTGTTAAACGACCGGACTGCTTGTTTGTTCTCAACATGAGAAAATACTATTCGAAGGACAGCCAGCAGAAACACTTCATATGCATTAACATTGTACATGCTGCCATTAACGCCTGTACACGTTCATAACTGCCTGTCGTTTCACAAAAGTCATGTCTTGGGTGTATAACCGATATTAAAGAGTAGCCTTGAGTATGAAAAATAGTGGGAGAGTAACTTGTCCTCTCTCAAGGTTCAAATGGCTCTGAGCACTATGGGACTTAAACATCTATGGTCATCAGTCCCCTAGAACTTAGAACTACTTAAACCTAACTAACCTAAGGACATCACAATACACCCAGTCATCACGAGGCAGAGAAAATCCCTGACCCCGCCGGGAATCGAACCCGGGAACCCGGGCGCGGGAAGCGAGACCGCTACCGCATTCTCTCAAGATCACTTAAAAATCATTAGATGAACTATCTACAAACGTAAATATATTTTCACGGATCCCTCAAACCACGAATCTTAATAAAACTGGCCTGGAATTTTAAAATTTTATTTTTGGTTAATTTTTTGAATACACTGATTCTTTTCATTCAATGTTAGCTGAAAATAACATTTTGAGTGTTTAGTGACGGTGACCTTGGATATTGTGGTTATTACTTTGATTTGATGTGTGTTGCTTTAAACAATCAAGCTGATAAATTTTCCATCCCTCTCTCGCCATTTCGTTTGTTTTCTGGTGAAGACATCCACAGTATAGGCTGCAGTTCTGTCTTGCTGGCTGCCGAAGATTTCGCGAGTAACCAGCTGTTAAAGCAGCGACTGCCCACTGGTTTACATGTATCTTTTATGTATCGGAACCGTAGTCAATTAGTCAAAGTGCAACTGTGTCCCGGCGCGGAATAATACATCTTGCGAGTGCTCGCCGCCAGCGGCGCGGCCGGACGCACGGATGTCGTAGATCGCCGCTGTTTAGGACGGCTGCTGCATTATTCAGCGAGGGCCCGCGCGGCTCCGGGCCTCTGCCCCACCCCAGCCACCTCCGCAGTGCTGACCGAGGTGACTTCTCGGCGCGGCCAGTGTCCCTCTGGCTGCAGAGATGCAACGGAACTAGGCCGCTGCTGACGCGCGCCGTTCCAAGAGGAAACACGAGTCCTAAATGACCAGAGGCTAAAGTAGAATATACGGCCGTTGAAGTTCTGTACCACCGGAGCCGCGAATAGGGTGTCCTAGGAATACTGCGGCAAACTTCTAGTGGAGGCGGAGCACACCGTAACGAATGAGAATTGCGCACCAACCCATGGCCACAAACGTATGCGTGCGCTGCTTGGTGGTGCTGTATATGACAGTACAGGAGGATTAGCCGCTAGATGGTGTTGTAAACCAAAGTACTTTACGGCAACGTGAGGATTGCCTCATTATAGCGATAGCCAGCATGTGAGGAGCATGGAACGGTATAAGATCGGTGAGTTTGCAGACATGCAGTTAATGTATGGGATAGCTAAGTGCAATGGACAATCCGCTAGGCGCATCTGTCGAGAACGCTCCACAGACAGACATGAACACTGCAACAGCTTGTTTGGGCATCTGCATTGAAATTTATGCGAATACCGGTCATTAAGACTAGTGAGGGCAGGCCACAATCAGTGTGTTCGGTAGTCAAGGAACAAAGTGTGTTACATACCGTGGTGGGTAACCAAACACCAGCATACGTGACGTTACTCAGAGTTAAGAATGTCTTGTAGCTGTTTTCAGTGTGTTTTGAACGTCAAGTTCTTATACGCTTTTCATCTCCAAATGGTGCAGTTATTGCACCCACATGACCATCCTGCATGTGTGCACTTTGCACAGTGCTTTCTGCAACAAAGTGGCGTAATGTGCATTTCCCAGCTTATGAAGTATATGGTGCATCTATTGCCATCACAAGACCATACTGCACTTTGTCTTTTGTTCACTGGCGTCTGCAACAAAGTGGCCAAGATGTTCATATCCCTGCTAATGTGTTATTCATTGAAGAGATGACATTCACTAGATATGGCGTGTTCAGCCCTACAATGAGCAGTTTCCCGCACCAGAACCTCCTCCACTCGCCCACTCGTTTTGGACTGACTGTTTGTAGACAGGTCATTCCCTCACTCACCGATGGATTGGCCGTGGTGGACCGATTCCCTGACCCCACGCTTATAGGATTTATGGAATCTTTATTTATTTCTCTGGGGATGTATGAAACCTCTCATGGATCACCATTACCGCCGAGTTCGAAATTGATATTGTCGCAAGAATCGTCTGCATAGCTGCTACAATAAAAAAATAATAACTCAGAGTGTTTGAGTTTGTTCGGCAGCCAATGCTCTATGTGTTAGAAGTGCAAGACGTCTGATGGTGCAGACTTCGAGCATCTCTTGAAAAATTAGAGCTCTACACATGTTGTACACCATGTGTACTCTTTAAGTCCAAATAAATGTTTCAAATGGACCACACTCTTGATGGTTTTCCGATATTAGAACTCTGCAACCACTTATTGCTGACGATCGTTCCGATGGGACCTACGCAAATCTCAATCCTTTATGATGTACGTCACCTCCCCAAGAAGTATGTCGCAATATTTCCGTGACAGCCTTTTCATATTCCGAACTCTTCTCTCACTCGCTTTCCTCCTCCATTCCTCCATCAGTTCCCTTTTATAGTGACATCATATTACCTTTCGGATCATCAGCCACAAGCACATCTTCTTTTAATCTTCTTCCGTTGTGTCTTCTTCAGCTGTGGCAAAATACACTATGTGCTCAAAAGTATCAAGACACCCCCCAAAATATACGTTTTTCATATTATGAGAATCGTGCTGCCACCTACTGCCAGGTACTCACATCAGCGACCTTAGTAGTCATTATACATCGCGAGTGAGCAGATTGGGACGCTCCACGGAAATCACGGACTTAGAGCGTCGTCAGGTGACTGGATGTCACTTGAGTCATAAGTCTGTACGCGAGATTTCCACACACCTAAAATCCATAGGTCCCTTGTTTCCGATGTCATAGGGAAGTGGAAACGTGAAGGTACACATACAGCACAAAAACGAACAGACCGACCCTGTCTGTTGACTGACAGAGACCGCCGACAATTGAAGAGGGTCGTATTGTGTAATAGGCAGACATCTATCCAGACCATCACACAAGGATTCCAAACTGCATTAGGGTCTACTGCAAGTGTATGACAGTTAGGCGGGAGGTGAGAAAACTTGGATTTCATGGACGAGCGGCTGCTCATATGCCGGTAAATGCCAAACGACACCTCGCTTGGTGCAAGGAGCGTAAACATTGGACGACTTAACAGTGGAAAAACGTTGTGTGGAGTAATGAATCACGGTACACAATGCCAGGGTGTGGGTGTGGGTATGGCGAATGCCCGGTGAACGTCATCTGCCAGCATGTGTAGTGCCAACAGTAAAATTCGGAGGCGGTGGTGTTATAATGTGATTGTTTTTCTCATGAAGGGGGCATGCAGCTCTTCTTGTTTTGCGTGCCACTATCACAGCACAGGCCTACATTGATGTTTGAAGCATCCTCTTGCTTCCCGCTGATGAAAAGCAATTAGGGGATGGCGATTACATATTTCAACGCAATTGAGCACCTGTTCATAATGCGCGGCCTGTGGCAGAGTGGTTACACGACAATAACATTCCTGTAATGGACTGGTCTTCACAGAGTCCTGACCTGAATCGTAAAGAAAACCTTTACATTGTTTGGAAGTCGACTTCGTGCCAGGACTCACCGACCGTCATCGATATCTCTCCTCAGTGCAACACTCCGTGAAGAATGGACTGCTTTCCCCAAGAAACCTTCCAGCACCTGATTGAACGTATGCCTGCGAAAGTGGAAGCTGTCATCAAGGCTACGGGTGGGCCAACGCCTTATTAAATTTCAGGATTACCGATGGAGGGCGCCACGAACTTGTCTTTTTCAGATAAGGGTCCTGATACTTTTGATCACATAGTGTATCTAGTGGAAGCAGAAATTGTGTTGACAAACTAATTGAGAAAACAAATCTATGTCCGGAAAAGTAACCTACCGATTCCATACACAGTTGAATTATTAGGGACTACCACCCCTTCAGTAGCAAACATTTGTGGATGAGTTGGCGGTTCGCTGGCGGAAGTTGTAGTGCAACTCTTGTCTACATTCTGGCCGTTAGATGACGCGTAACTCGATTCTGGCCGACGCAACAACTTTATGTAGCCTGCAATGCGCAGTGGCATCATTACTTTTGTTACTCGAGTGGTGGTCTAGCGGCAGCCATAAAAGCGTCGACGCTCTTAATTTTTCTGTATGTCGATGCAACAGCAATATACCGGCAGCATAGGAATTAAGGGTCTGACGCCGACACCCGCGTACCAGCAACTACTGTCACCATATCCATTGAAGGTCTAGGCATTTTTGGCTGTTTAATGAACGACAACTAAAGAACTCGTTAATCTTATTTTATTTTTCGAAAGTGTAATAGTCAAACTTCTCCAGAGATTTCCACATTCGGCAATGTCGCGACTGTTGTCCCATGCAGAAACTACAGACATTCGCGGAATTACTTTCATTTGTTTTTATTTCTTCTCCCATATTTAGTTATACAATTAGTTTACTGTTTCCTCACTCTCTGACAAATTAATACTGTTCGTTGTGTTCATTACGACTTCCATTAACATTAAAAATGGTAAAATTGTGCACATGCTATGTGTTTCACAGCTAATTTTATAGCCTCTGTTTTCAAAGCTAATAGTTTAACTTTCGTTGATTTCTCTTCCTTTTGTGGCCCAACAGGAATGTTCCATCTTCCTGATGACGCTGCAAAGGAACAAATTTCGGGAATGCAGCGGCTTTTGTTTTAGGAACAGTCTTTTGTTGCTGTATACTGCGAACACCTGAAGAAATCGACAACATTTTGAGGTGTTCCATTTTTTATGGCCTGGGACTTAATGTATTGACCACTACACGTAATCACAGTTTATCTTAAGTTTGTACCCAGCTGTTCACCATCACTGCTTTGAAATTTTATTTGTGTATGTTGCATATTGAATAAAAGCCGGCCGCGGTGGTCTAGCGGTTCTAGGCGCTCAGTCCGGAACCGCGCGACTACTACGGTCGCAAGTTCAAATCCTGCCTCGGGCATGGATTTGTGTGATGTCCTTAGGTTAGTTAGGTTTAAGTAGTTCTAAGTTCTAGGGGACTGATGACCACAGACGTTAAGTCCCGCAGTGCTCAGAGCGATTTGACGCATTTGAATGAACATACACAAATCACAACAACAGTCGTAAGTAAAAGTACAAAAAGCTTTATTGAGCTCAGACACAATTAGAGTGACGATGCTGTAAGTCAACAAGGAGAAAAGCGTCATGTGAACAATCAAACACCGTATTGTTGAATCGACAGCTGTACGACAGAAAACCCGAAAAGGAAAACGACTTAGAGCAGCAGCTGAGAATATGATGAGCTTAAAAAACAGTACATTTAAATTAATTTGCTATTTAGTGAAGAGCCTGCCTCATCTGAATCGACAAATCCTCCCCCACGCAAGCAATTTCACGATTACTCTACATAATAGTAAACATTTAAATAAAAAGAAAAAGTATGTAATTGACAAGAATAATTTATAATATACTTTGACAAATTATACTTAAGTCTTAATTCAGATGTCCCAATCTCCGAATATATTGAACTAGATTCCATTCTGTTCTTCTGCTTGTGACGTGTTATATCTACTGAATATGGGTTAAGCGATATCCACCACAAAAGTGTGCAATCATTACTTTCACTTCCCAACGCTATGTCGGATTACGTGTAGAACGTCTCAGAAAACAATTGTTATCAGCAGCCTCTTCCTCTGCGCATCAAATTTACTTTGACCTAATTGACATACTGTTATCGATTATGATAATACTATATATATATATACTCCTGGAAATTGAAATAAGAACACCGTGAATACATTGTCCCAGGAAGGGGAAACTTTATTGACACATTCCTGGGGTCAGATACATCACATGATCACACTGACAGAACCACAGGCACATAGACACAGGCAACAGAGCATGCACAATGTCGGCACTAGTACAGTGTATATCCACCTTTCGCAGCAATGCAGGCTGCTATTCTCCCAAGGAGACGATCGTAGAGATGCTGGATGTAGTCCTGTAGAACGGCTTGCCATGCCATTTCCACCTGGCGCCTCAGTTGGATCAGCGTTCGTGCTGGACATGCAGACCGCGTGAGACGACGCTTCATCCAGTTCCAAACATGCTCAATGGGGGACAGATCCGGAGATCTTGCTGGCCAGTGTAGTTGACTTACACCTTCTAGAGCACGTTGGGTGGTACGGGATACATGCGGACGTGCATTGTCCTGTTGGAACAGCAAGTTCCCTTGCCTGTCTAGGAATGGTAGAACGATGGGTTCGATGACGGTTTGGATGTACCGTGCACTATTCAGTGTCCCCTCGACGATCACCAGAGGTGTACGGCCAGTGTAGGAGATCGCTCCCCACACCATGATGCCGGGTGTTGGCCCTGTGTGCCTCAGTCGTATGCAGTCCTGATTGTGGCGCTCACCTGCACGGCGCCAAACACGCATACGACCATCATTGGCACCAAGGCAGAAGCGACTCTCATCGCTGAAGACGACACGTCTCCATTCGTCCCTCCATTCACGCCTGTCGCGACACTACTGGAGGCGGGCTCCACGATGTTGGGGCGTGAGCGGAAGACGGCCTAACGGTGTGCGGGACCGTAGCCCAGCTTCATGGAGACGGTTGCGAATGGTCCTCGCCGATACCCCAGGAGCAACAGTGTCCCTAATTTGTTGGGAAGTGGCGGTGTGGTCCCCTACGGCACTGCGTAGGATCCTACGGTCTTGGCGTGCATCCTTGAGTCGCTGTGGTCCGGTCCCAGGTCGACGGGCACGTGCCCCTTCCGCCGACCACTGGCGACAACATCGATGTACTGTGGAGACCTCACGCCCCACGTGTTGAACAATTCGGTGGTACGTCCACCCGGCCTCCCGCATGCCCACTATACGCCCTCGCTCAAAGTCCGTCAACTGCACATACGGTTCACGTCCACGCTGTCGCGGCATGCTACCAGTGTTAAAGACCGCGATGGAGCTCCGTATGCCACGGCAAAATGGCTGACACTGACGGCGGCGGTGCACAACTGCTGCGCAGATAGCGCCATTCGACGGCAACACCGCGGTTCCTGGTGCGTCCGCTGTGCCGTGCGTGTGATCATTGCTTGTACAGCCCTCTCGCAGTGTCCGGAGCAAGTATGGTGGGTCTGACACACCGGTGTCAATGTGTTCTTTTTTCCATTACCAGGAGTATATACACTCCTGGAAATTGAAATAAGAACACCGTGAATTCATTGTCCCAGGAAGGGGAAACTTTATTGACACATTCCTGGGGTCAGATACATCACATGATCACACTGACAGAACCACAGGTACATAGACACAGGCAACAGAGCATGTACAATGTCGGCACTAGTACAGTGTATATCCACCTTTCGCAGCAATGCACGCTGCTATTCTCCCATGGAGACGATCGTAGAGATGCTGGGTGTAGTCCTGTAGAACGGCTGGCCATGCCATTTCCACCTGGCGCCTCAGTTGGATCAGCGTTCGTGCTGGACGTGCAGACCGCGTGAGACGACGCTTCATCCAGTCAAAACATGCTCAGTGGGGGACAGATCCGGAGATCTTGCTGGCCAGGGTAGTTGACTTACACCTTCTAGAGCACGTTGGGTGGTACGGGATACATGCGGACGTGCATTGTCCTGTTGGATCAGCAAGTTCCCTTGCCGGTCTAGGAATGGTGGAACGATGGGTTCGATGACGGTTTGGATGTACCGTGCAGTATTCAGTGTCCCCTCGACGATCACCAGAGGTGTACGGCCAGTGTAGGAGATCGCTCCCCACACCATGATGCCGGGTGTTGGCCCTGTGTGCCTCGGTCGTATGCAGTCCAGATTGTGGCGCTCACCTGCACGGCGCCAAACACGCATACGACCATCATTGGCACCAAGGCAGAAGCGACTCTCATCGCTGAAGACGACACGTCTCCATTCGTCCCTCCATTCACACCTCTCGCAACACCACTGGAGGCGGAATGCACAATGTTGGGGCGTGAGCGGAAGACGGCCTAACGGTGTGCGGGACCGTAGCCCAGCTTCGTGGAGACGGTTGCAAATGGTCCTCGCCGATACCCCAGGAGCAACAGTGTCCCTAATTTGCTGGGAAGTGGCGGTGCGGTCCCCTGCGGCACTGCGTAGGATCCTACGGTCTTGGCGTGCATCCGTGCGTCGCTGCGGTCCGGTCCCAGGTCGACGGGCACGTGCCCCTTCCGCCGACCACTGGCGACAACATCGATGTACTGTGGAGACCTCACGCCCCACGTGTTGAACAATTCGGTGGTACGTCCACCCGGCCTCCCACATGCCCATTATACGCCCTCGCTCAAAGTCCGTCAACTGCACATACGGTTCACGTCCACGCTGTCGCGGCATGCTACCAGTGTTAAAGACTGCGATGGAGCTCCGTATGCCACGGCAAACTGGCTGACACTGACGGCGGCGGTGCACAAATGCTGCGCAGCTAGCGCCATTCGACGGCCAACACCGCGGTTCCTGGTGTGTCCGCTGTGCCGTGCGTGTGATCATTGCTTGTACAGCCCTCTCGCAGTGTCCGGAGCAAGTATGGTGGGTCTGACACACCGGTGTCAATGTGTTCTTTTTTCCATTTCCAGGAGTATATATATATATATATATATATATATATATATATATATATATATATATATATATATATATGGCGATTGAGACGCCCATATCTATGGGTTTCATGCAACGCACAGTGCCTTCAAAAACCACCTGCGATATTTTAATATCCTTTCACTAGCTTCATGCAAACTATTACTCCTATTGGAGAAATGAACCGGATCTTTTTTCAGGAAATTTAATGCAGTTTAGCTTCTAACTGGGATACGTTTCTCGCTAGAGGGCGTAGTTTTCAAATTGTTGAAGAAGAATATACAGAAGTGACATTCAGATACAGTTTTCTTGAATAACTCTCGAAACAGCGGCCTCCAGCGAAAACGTATTATCGTACAATATTTAACTGTATTAGATTTTCGATAAAAAGGTTTGGTTCAGTTTTTCTGTGGATTGCGCGTAGCGAGCGAGAGATTATAAAGACATCGCATGTGGTTTATGATGGTGTTGTGGGTTGCATGAAATCCTAAGCTAGGGGCAGCTGGATCACCCAGTATGTATATGTTTGTAAGATTGTAATTTATGATTAACTCGCCTTGGTTTGAAGTTTCAAGACTCAAGGAAATTTAACTAATCATCATCGTTTGTGGGGTGTATCAATATTTCCGTTCAAGGCATGGACCTATAATCCTGTTAAAGGAATGTCTGCTAAAGCTGATAGCACATAGTGCGCTTATACCTTCACTGCAGATGATGAAGATATGTTTTAATCTTAGCTACATACTAGTGGTCTTATTATATTGAAATAAGTTCAGCTTAAACGCGTTAGTCAAGCGAAACCTGCCCTCCACTCCTCACTCATACATCAAGCACAGTGAGGAATTTTGAATAGAAAGTGGAATTACACGAAGAAATTATATGCCTGTCACCAGTCTATTCTCTGGAGACCATAAACTGGGAAATTTGGAGAGATACCTTTGCTGAGGGAGCATACTAGAACCGCTTTCGTTTTGCACTACTACTTGCCTCTTCCAACACCGATATGACTAGTAGTCTTGTTCATCTGTGGATCAGTGCTACAATGATAAATATTGTAAATTTGTGGTAAGACCTTATGGGACTAAACTGCGTAGGTCGTCGATCCCTAAGCTTACACACTACTTAATGTAAATTAAACTAACTTTCGCTATGGACAACACACACACCCATGACCGAGGGAGGACTCGAACTTCCAACGGGGAAAGTCTCGCGGACCATGGCACATCGCCCAAGACCACGAGGCTACATCGCACGGCCACAATGGTATTGGACATGCACGATCAGCTCAACAGCACATGCACACAAGTTGCTGAGAAGAATACTACAGAGAAGAATGGAAAAACAAATATAGAATGGGTTAGACAATGGTTTTGCTTTAGGAAATGTAAAGGCACAAGAAAACTAGTCCTAACGCTGCGCTTAATAATAGAAGCAAGACTGAAGGAAAATGAAGGCACTTTCATAGGGTCTGCCGACCTCGAAAAAGTGTTCAACAATTTAAAATGTTGGAACATGTTTGGCGGTCTGAGAAAGTAGGGGATAGCTGTGGGGCAAGACAAGTAATATAAAATACGTAAAAAAAACATGAAAAGACAACGTTCGAAGACTAACAACAAAGTGCTCGGTTTAAAATCGAGTAATGTAGGGATGTACTCTCTCACTTGTGATGTTCAAACTATATACCGAAAGAGGAATGGCGAAAATAAAAGAAAGTTTCATGAGTGAGGTAAAAGATCAGGATGAAGGGATATCAGTGATAACACTTTGTGATGTTGTAAGATGGCATGAACTATGCCCCTTAAATGAAGTCATTAAAGATCACCTAACTCACGTTGATCGAACAGTAGGGCTGAACCAAAATGACTGACATGGCACAATGCATCTTGTAGATGGTGTAGTATGGACGTATTGGAATAATTAATGTCGGGTGATGGTTTTAAAGTAATTCACATGACATGAAAACTTTGTGGAAACGAGTCGATTTACTGGACGCTAGTTTATCCCAGGGAAACATTTAGAGTTGACCTGGCCGGCTGGGGGATGGCAAAGGAAAGCGACAATAGGCAGATTATGGCGGCTCAAGCTCTGAGAAAGCGGTAACGCGGCGTGGCCTCCAGCCACCTTATGATGGGTGACAGTGAGTGGGTTGTTGACCCTGACTCCATACTGGTGTACTGGGAAACACACGGTGAACTTGTACGCCTGTTGAAAAATGTCTGTCGTCCTGTTTTCTGTGAAACATGCGACAAAGCTGCGCAGGCTATGGAGGAGCACTCAACAAAAGTCAAAATATGAGAGCTCGTGACTATAGCAACTTCACGCTGAATTCACTGTCTGCAAAGCCTGAAGTAGATCAGGTGAAGAGCGACAGCATGAAATACGCCAGCCTGCAATGGGAACGTAGGACCAAGAAATTTGAAGAACTCTCCTAGGAGTCAGAATTCCGGAAAACTTGGTGTTTCTGTAGATGCTAACCTTGATGGGTGGCCTGGGAGGAGCTCAACAGAAGTAGTTGAGAGCAAGGGAAATTTTGTGTGAATTTGTTCACTTCCCTGAGCAGGCATTGTTCTGTACTGGGAAGTGAAGCATAATTAACGCGACTTTTGCTGCAATTGGCGTAAGTGATTTTGGTGGAGGGGAAACCGAGGCGAAGAGTGGACTGGCAGAAGTCTCAGTAAAGGTCTTTTGTTCCCAGTTTGCCTAGAGTGCGGATGTGGCGTTCTTTACTCAGCTTGCCTGAGAAAGAGTGAACATCTCTGCAATATAGGACTTAGCAAATGGAATGATTGAGCTTGGAGATGGAAAGTTTTGGTTCAGTTATGTACCGAGCTAGATAGCTAGGAGTGAACAGACGAGTGCAGCCTTGCAGCACCACGAGGTTGGCTGACGTCCACACAACGACGCATCTCCGCCACGCTGTATTCGGTGATACTGCGCCCGCTCCGGCCACTGATTAATTTGTTGGATGACGTTGGAAAAGTTTCCATGAGGGTTTCATGGGCCGTGTACTGCAGAATTCTTCTCGCTCTTCGCATTACGCCTGGGTCAGGCGATAGGAATTACTTTTGAGTTATCGAGCTTTACTCCACGCAAACGCAATTTATTACCACTGCCTGGCAGGTGAGTCATATAATGTGATGGCTGAAGGTCGTGAGTCAAAATAAATTTGTGATAATCGACTGTATGTGTTTTCAATCAAATAGTTGAGATCCCTAGTCACTTTCTTAATTAATTTTATGTTCAACATTTGCATCTGGCGTTCAATAGCTGCATATAACACCAATGTGCACCCCTTTTTAATTAAAAGTGATCAATTCTGAATCAATTAATGTTAACACGGCCACCGCAGTTCAATCAGGAGTCACAGGGCCTTATTACTTTCTTTACGTTATCCGATATTGCGGCAGTTTTGCACTCTCTGTTGATCTGTTAGTCAATTAGCTGGGGTGAACACACGCCAAAACCAGTAAAGTGACGTGTGGGATGTTACAATGTCATTGCTATTCTCAGTGAAAGTGAAGAAGGATTACAGAATCAGTTAAATGGAATGAGTGCTATAAATTTTATAAGTGGATCCTTTTACCGACCCCTGTTTCCGATGATACCACTGCTGAACAGTTCGATGGAAACTAGAGTCTTATTTATAACAGGTATCCCTGTAGCATCAGTTTTACCTTAATACGTTGGGAAAAAATGCATGTTTAAAGCCGGCGTTCGGAATAACACGTCGCCCGAAGGCGTACTGAATACTTTCCTAGAAAATTATTTTAAACAATTAGTTCAGGGGACCATACGAAGTTTAAATGATTGGGAAAACATTCTTGACCTCATAACAGCAAACAATCCTGCGCAAATAGGGAGCTCCGTGATGGATGCATCGATTACTGCCAACAAGCTTGTTGTAGCTAGACTGAGTATCGTAAAACACAAACCAACGAAAAATAAGCGCAAAGTACATTTATTTAAAAGTAAATCTGTTCCGAGCTACGCAAGTGAGGGTCAAACGTGATTTGGTTTCAAAGGGAAAGTATCGACGGCAGATGAGTGTTCTCTGTTACACCTGTCATTTCGTGAACAGTTACACTTATCGAAAGCCGTTTTAGGCAAGTCTTTGAGCGTCGAGGGGTAATTATGTTTTTGTTTGGTTAATGTTTTTGGCGCTGGTATCAATTAGGACAGTGAAGTAACTACCTTTTTTAAAATGTCACTGTATACTTTTATACCTACATTCGATAGTTTTGAGAAGACAATAACAGTGATATAGCGTTTATTAATATTGGTGTTGAAACCTGTCGTAAAAATGTTCGAGAAATGTCCTTTATTGTGAGAGCACGGTGACCGAAAACGGCATTTGCGATTAAAACACTGCCCCGCAGGTGCTTCTGACCACGCTGCGTAGGTGTACACCGTAACGTACGCCTGCGCTACGAGAATGAAGCTTTATTTACCCTTGGACCAACTTACGATCTAGATGCAGATTCACGTACGAATGTTGTGTGTGGATATACGACGTAGGGTAGGCATTAGAGTATCAGAGAAAGCTTAGGAAAAGAATTTCATATTTGTGTATCTTTCCAGATTTACGCGAGCTGAAACAGTAAAATCAAATGTTCAGTCTCCAGAAATAAACAGCTCCCAGACACTGTAAAAAGCAACTATTGTACTAAATATATATATGTTAGGAGCACGATTTGGCCTATCTTTTCCTGTACATGCTTCTTAGAGTGCTTCTTAGAAGTAATATACATACTGCCGGACACCTGTCTCTACCTACACTGCTGTAAATTATATGATATGGGATACATTCATTGAACTTAACAGTGTGTTAAAAATATTTTGGGACCATCTCAACATATGAAAACAAAAATTCTTCTTAACAAAACGTCGTTTCATGCTGAACGTAAGTGCGTAATGACTTCGTTACCAGCTTCGTGCAATATACGCTGCCCATTTTTTGACATTGTTGTACAATTTCGTACACATGTAAATGAAATAAACAATTTACTAACTGCAATTTGGTAATCACTCAACTCGCATAAGCAAATTTTGTCTTCCAAGAAAATAACTTTATCCTTTATTTAAGCATGTGTTAAAGTTTTCCACTATGGACTGAAAGGTACATTTGATATCTACGTTCTAAAGAACGATAAGCAGATGTAATTACAGTGGATGATGTGGAGCATGGACTGGCCATTCGACGGCAACTATCGCCTGGCGTAGTTGGTGCTTCGTCATAGGCTGCATATTTGAGTGCTCTCCCCCCCCCCCCCCCCCCCAAAAAAAAAAAAAAATAAAATCAAGAGGAGTCAAATCGGGGGATTTTGGAGGACGTTTGACAACGGAGTTTCGTCCAATACAACGCCCAGGAAAGTTATCATTAAGTATTTGCGTTGTTGCGTTGCAACAAGGACGAGCGATCTAGACGGCCATCGTATTGCAGCCGAAGGACATCATCGGATGTCAATTTAACTGGGCATACGTGCACAACATCAACGAGTAGGTACATGATTGAGGTTGTACTTCTCAGTTACAGGCAGAACGGCCATCAGAGTAGTTTTTATTGTTGTTTGTGTCTAGTATAGATATCGGGCCTCGTAGGGCACATACGGCACGTGAACAGCATCAGATACTGCATGGTCACAGTGTGGAACATAGAGACATTCGTTATCAGCGTTATCAGTACCTGGCAGAGTTTGAGACTTCGTGGAGAATCTCTGCATGGGAATATGAGGTCAGACATCCGGTTGTCGACGTTGTGTTCGACCATGTATGACCATGACAAGAGAGAACAGCCTTATTGTGTACCAAACACATGAAAACCCCTTGACGTCAGCACTACCATATGAGAACAAGTAATGGATTCCTTGTACCATTTTGTGTCACCCTGCCCCGTTGGTCGGAGACTAGCAGCAGCTGGAGTAGGAGATTATCGTCGCAAGTGTAAGCTGCCGTTAATTCCATAAAACAAGCTTCTGCAATTGGATCAGTGCCATGGCATGTAAATACTGACTGATAATGAATGGCGTCACACTGTGTTGAGCGATGAATCGGTGTTCTGCACAACCCCAGATGACCATCGTCGGCCAGTTTGGCGTTGATCTGGGTCGAGATTTTGAAGAAACATAGGGCCGATAATCCAGACCTCATGATTGGGATAGCCATCGTGTCACGGCTGAGGAACAGATGACACAACACTGCATCACGAACATCCTCATGTGTTGCCTTTCATGCGACAGTATTCTGGTGCCATTTTCCAACTGGACAATAATCTTCCAAACGTTTCAAGTATCTCTATGAATTGTCTGCATCGTATTGAGGTAATCCCGTGGACAGCAAGACCTCCAGACCCGTCCCTGATAGAATATTTACGGGCCCAACTCAGACGTCAATTCCGTAACAGTGCCATTGTCGAAGATATTAGGGACTCGTGAAACAGTCGTTGGACAACGTGCTTCAGGAGACAGTACCATTGCTTGTGACACTCCTACCAACAGAACCAGTACATGCATCAAGGTCAGAGCAGGTGGAACCTCATACTCCATCACTGAATAAAATCAAGTAATCAGTCAAGTTGTGAAATTTCATTTCATTTCATCCTTCCTTAATAGCTGCATCGTTTTCTTTTCAGAAAGTGTACAGCATCCACCTTGTAACGACGTCCAATATGACTTCTAAGTTGTTTAAAATACAGTAAGTTTAACGCAGCATAATAATAATCGCAATAACTTACTTCTTCATCAGGCAATGCTACTATTAATGCTAACCCCAGCATTGTTTGGAAATGGTTACTTAGTAACACCACATATAAGAAAACAAATCGTGATTTTGGGGAAAGGAAAACGTTTTTTACACACAATTTGAGAAAAGTATTCTGTACTCAATTATTTAGTTAAAGAATCTTAAGGCAATGTGATTCATCCACATAAGGATTTTCCTAAAAAACGGTCGATCTTATTTATATGTACTGGTTGTCATGCTGCTCCCTTACTAGGATGGGTTGTATTGTATTGTATTGTATGTTAACCAGTGGCATAGAAACGTCGAAGAAGCTCCGTCCCCACCGCAGCCGCAATGGTCCACAACCCCACAAGGACTACCGCAGCCCACTTCACCCCTCCTCCGTCCCACACCGAACCACTCTTTCAGGGTTCTTGTGCGGTTCGGACCGCTGTGGTGCCCCCCCCCCCCCCCCACACCAGGGAACGTCACGCGTACGTGTAGAACTTGTTTGTGCAGCAATCGCCGACATAGTGTAGCTGAGGCGGAATAAGGGAACCACCCCACATTCGCCGAGGCAGATGTAAAACCGCCAAAAAATCATTCACAGACTGGCCGGCCCACCTAACCTCGACACAAGTCCGCCGGGCGGATTCCAGCTGGGGATCAGGCGCTCCTTCCCAAACCGGAAAGCCGTGCGTTGGACCGAACGACTAACCGGGCGGGCACCAGGATGGATTAGTGGAAGAGATATACCTGTGGGTATTGCTGCTAAGAGCTGTGCGGTGCGCTTCGTAACGGCTGACAGAGTACTGCCGAGCCGCCGAACAAAATCCAGTGGTGGGCGTTGCAAGAGGCTTTCTTCAGTGGTGCGGGTTTTAGTTTAGACGTTCGGGAGCGTGTATGCCTAGAAGTTTCAGACAGTCTATTATTTCATCACACGGATACGTCACACAAAATGATCACGACGAAAAAAATCACGAAAATTAGAGCTCCTTCGGGGGTCACTAACCATCATCCTCCCCACACGCCATTGATGAATGCCACATGGTTGTTGTAAAATATGATGGTACCTGAATTACCATTTACTGACTAGTAAAATAGTTGATGCAGGTGTTACTATGGCATTTATGTATGTATTTCGCACTTAGACATTTGAATGTAGCATTAGTAATAGTAATATAGATGCTTGTTTCCGTCAGCAACATAGTCCTTTAAGAATTAATTAAGAGGTACCTTAGAAATGTTTGGAATAGTTTCGGAGCTTCACTCCAATGAGTGGAGGTCGTAAGCTTTGCAACTTTTGCTCCAATCTAGTCCAACACGTCCTTACTTCATGAAAGATACTGTAGCACTCTGCTGTGTCTAACGCGCTTCTGCATCCAACCAATGGTAAGAATAATGCCTGTCGCAACACTCATTGCAAATAGCTACAGTTCCAAACATTTTTACACTATAGTTTATGGCAGTCTAAACAAATTTTACTTGATGGACAAATAACTGATTCAGGTCTTATATAACATTACGAATCTATTTTTAAACGCACAAACTGGCTGCGCATGTTTTAATTATATGTCTCTGAATTGGTTGGCAAGAACGTGCACGAGTTTGGTTCTGACTGTCGTGCGCTGTACTGCCGCTCACTACATGAATACTATAGTTCCGTTATTGGCAGAATTTGCATGTTTATTGCCTGGCATTTGATGCATTTCTCTGTGTTTCAAGCATTTCCATTAAACGCGCAGTGATTCTATCACACACAGGAACATGCAGAGTAAAAATTAGAAAGAAAAAGGATGAAATTCTCGACGAACTTTCTGCAAAAGAAGCGATATATCTATTTAGAATATACATGGATAGCCCTTGTACAAAAAATATATATATTTCGTTTTCTACCGACTGTGGAAGACACACAAAAAACTGTTCGATGGACGAAATGAGGAGGCCCTGCGGGAGTGCGTTTTTTCGTGTTCCGCAAACCGAGACCGCCAGCATTGTGCGGCGGATTTCATCCCTGGCGTACACCACAAAGGGAGGCGTTTTATGAAATTCGGGACGATGGTTGTTACTGCTCCCTAAAGTTTAACAATTAAAAGAAAAGAGTTGCCTTCACTGTTGGCGACCGTTTTTTTTAACAAACCTATGCCGGTACTTTTACCCAGGAAATCATTTGCGTAATCGAAAAACTCATAAATTTTTTATCGAATTAATTGTACTAAGCCAGGTGTCGTTATCAGAAAATTTTCGGTTTTCCTATAACTAAGCGGCTGCACAGACTCCGGAGTAGGACAGAATACAACTGAAGTAAGAGCTGGTGTTTGAAATATTATTTTGATACACGATTGTTTGCAGTTAGGCTTCCGCTGAAAATGTGTTAACTGAAGGAAACAAGACAATTCTATGTTGCTTGGTGTTCCATAAAGCTTGCAGTCATCTCGGAATGGACAGATAAAGGTACCGTATGCTTTTCAAGTTATATGCCATTGTTCCTGCAAAATAGTGGAAAGTAGACGATAAGGGCTCAATAATACTGATCTCTGATGACTGTGGCAGCCAGAGAAGATGTGAAAATGTATCCTTGTCCTCACAAAACCAGTCATGGATGATGCAAGCTGTGTGAAGATGGACCCTGTCATCTTGGAACACGGCATCATCATTCGGGAACAAACATTGTTCCAAGGGATGAATTTGATCAGCCAAAATAATCACATAATCCATCGAAATAGTGCGACATCGCATAGTAACCATGAGTTTCATGGAATACTAGGATATGACTGTCGCATTCATCGCTGAAAGAACGCTTGCCTACACTCTTCGGACGTAAACCCGGCCAAAATTTGGAACACAATGAAACAAGACTCATGTCATTTTTTCGTGTCTCCATAACCACGTTTTTAGTGCTCCTGCACCACGTTTCCCTGTTACAGGTTTTCGCATCATTAATGAGTGCTTCTGAAATTCCATCTCCCTCTGTAGTTTCCAGCTTACGAAGCTTCCTTCGCATTGTTTTCGTTGTGATCGTGTCCGAGAGTCAGACATTTAGTTCTGCAGAGACTTTTGCAGTTGTTGTCTATTTTTCCTGAGAATTCACTTCGATGACGCCGGCCGCTGTGGCCGAGCGGTTCTAGGCACTTCAGTCCGGTACCGTGCTGCTGCTACGGTCGCAGGTTCGAATCCTGCCTCGGGCATGGATGTGTGTGGTGCTCATAGGTAAGTTAGGTATAAGTAATTTTAAGTCTACGGAGCTCATGACCTCAGATTTAAGTCCCCTTATGCTTAGAGCCATTTTTTTTAGCCACTTCGATTACCTTCCGCATTGTGACTTTCGAAGAGAACATGACAAGTATCATAACTTGATTTCCCAGAAGTATCGTTAAGTGAAAGAAGAATTAAAACGAACGAACTCGTGTCTCAACTTACCCGTACATCCTCGAGCGTTTTCCAGAAAACGACTTTCAACGTTTTTGATGTAATGTAGGTAAGTTCAGTACGTGGCAGTCTCAACCGGAGCCGTGTCACCGCAGTTAGCGTCGCAGCTTCACACTTTTGCTCCCCGTGTTCGAAGCATAGTTTTTAATTTTTTTTTTATTCATTTGTCTTCCCATGTCCTCAGAATATTACTACATGAATGTTTCTTATTAAGTTAGGGGACACAAGGGCGCTATATTAATAGTAAGATTACATCTGAGATTCACAATTAATGTTGTATATGCATCATATACTATACATGTGTATAATATATTTTCTGAGATTACAGTCTTTTTAAATTCTCGCCATTCTTGAATCAACTCTCCTATTACATCTTACACTCACTCTTATATTTTAACCCTATATTAATTATTGTAATTTATTGTTATATATATTCTTCAGGAATAATCTATGCATTCCCTTAGATGAGACTGATCGTAGAAACAAACGATACATAGTAATTTGGAAGCCTATGACCATCCCTCGTAGAAGGTTTTCCCCACTAACATTCCTTGGTGTGAGACTCGTTCATGGAAAAAAAAAAGTCGTTGACATTGATGAAAATTTAACACGTCGGCAGTAATTTTGCGGTAAACCAACCAATCTTACTGAAATGTAAGAACACAACACCACCAATGTTATTGGCAAGACACTACACGAATTTCAAATAATTTTGTCATCGATTTTCTTTAAATCTTTCACCAGACAGATAATTTGTAGAGGAATAGGTGCACCGTTATTTTAACATACGAATACATTGGAAGAAACATTGGTGTAGGAAACCTCTACGGATATCGGTAGATAAATGAAAAAAACTTAAAACACTAATCGAGTTTCGGACACGGTGTGCAAAAGAGTGAAGCTACGATGACAGCCTCTGTCATCAGTTCGGGTGAAATTCTCACGGGATACAAGGCACCTGTACTACGTCGAAAACTTTGACTGTCGTTCTTCCAGAAGCTGTCGAGTACCCACGGATAGGCCGAGACGTGTTTTCACTTCTTCTGACCATTCTTCCACAGCAGTAGCACTCCCTATGCAAATCACTCCGTTGGTTTGTTAGGTATGCACACCTAGATGTTACTGTCTCTACATCACTGGTTTTCTAAGTGCTACTGTGTATTTCAAAATTGATAGCCCCGTCCGTTGTTATTTTTTTATCATTCCGATACTTATTATCGAGTTGTGGTGATCCTCGTGTTTTCCTTGTTAGCAGATGAAGTTTTTCCGTTTTCACTGTACGCCTCATAAACTTTCAATAAGTACCTCTTGAAAGACCAGACACTACGACAACCTAGGTTACGAAGATCCAGCATACGAGTACCATTAATTTGTCCGTGTTCGAATTCACTTAGCTCTAGCATACTGCACTCACAACTGCACAGAACACTCTTCTGAGCACGACGGCCACTTGCAACGTGCTAAGGACACTGCACAGGTGCCGTTCAAGGACAAATACGACAGCGCAATCTTCTGGTTGGACCAATACCTGCATTTACATACAGTCATGCACTTTTCGCGGTGTTCCCATATTTCTGTCCAACACACCAACGTGGTACGATGGCTTCGTACCAGATAGTGTGAAGTTGGTTCTGGCTATTGAGACGTCTATTCAGTTATTACGATTCTGATAGTATTTTCCATATTTTGTGTGTGTGCTGATTGCATCTAATGGAGCTTTGTGAGAGACCGTTACGGAAAAGATATTTTTCCACTAATAGGTATTCATCCAAACAAAAAACAACTTATTGTCGGACGTCACTGGTTCATTCCAATCCGATGCTCCTGTCGGATACGGAAGAGAAAGAAAAATCTTTTGGAGGCACTGAGATCCAGAAATCCTTACAATCCATATGTGGACAAAATAAAAAATTCTGAATCTGCCCTTACTTCACATGGGACAGAGATTTACAATATTAGCAATAATAAATCGGAATGATAAAAAAGTAACAATGGACGTGGCTGTCACCTGCAAAATATGCAGTGCACTTAGAAATCCAACATCTAGCTACACAAACCTAACAAACTATCGAAGCTCTTTCCATAAGTAGTGATGTGGCTTCATTATAACCCACGTCCCCATATCGCACATGGCGTAAGGTAGAAGTTCGCCAACTCAATAATCGTGATTCCTCCTCCTGTGATTATCACGATTTCGGTCCGATAAAAAAGTCTCTAATGGCTCTCAGCACTATGGGACATAACCTCTGAGGTCATCAGTCCCTAGAACTTAGCTGTCGATAGAGAACGTGCGGTAGGCAATCACGTAATTCTTCAGCAGGAGGACATCGTGGTTTATCAAACAGGTACCTTCAACCTGGTGCGTCGGGGAAATCATTCCCTCGGTGCTCAGAGCGATTTTGCCTGATTGGTATACCGTTTATTGGCAGTACGGCCTTCGAACGGAAGCATCGGGGCCGGCCACTGTGGCTGAGCGTTTCTAGGCGCTTCAGTCTGGAACTGCGTGACCGCTACGATCGCAGGTTCGAATCCTGCCTCGGGCATGCATATGTGTGATGTCCTTAGGTTGGTTAGGTTTAAATAGTTCTAAGTTCTAGGGACTGATGACCTCAGAGGTTATGTCCCATAGTGCTCAGAGCCATTTGAACAATTTTTTTTTTGAAGAATCGGAAGGCCCGCTATACATTAAGTAAGATCCTCTTAAGTATGGGTGGAAGGCTGCGGTTTAACGAATAAACGTACTTATATAAGGGCGTCTCGGGTACTCAGATCTTCTTTAACACAAACGTAGGAATAACTCGTTGTTTCAGGTACTCTAAAAGAATCGCTGTTTATACCTTGATACTCAGCCTTCTGGGCGGAAGCTACGACGCAAGAAATGACACTGTATCCTTAATGGATCTGGATAAAACTTTCACACATGCTAAGACAAAAACCACTCTTAGCAACACACTTGACTATTATTCCCAGATATTAAGTACGGGGGTTCGATCTTAAATAGGGGTGACTATTTATTCACAACCGATACCAAATACTTGTTTGCACCTGTTACTGTCGTTCAAATTACTTAACAGCATTGTGTAGAATCCGTTGGCAGCGATGTGGAAGGCTTAGTATATCGTTACCAGAGCCTATTCTGTTGATGGTGCTAATGGAGGGTTCTACTGTTTGTCAAATCTCTGGGACAGTTCTGATGTGAATGCCAAGAGGTGGTTCGTTCATCGAAATCAAATCAGAGACACAACGATCCTCGGACTACCGTGGATGCTATATTACTTCTCAGTACAAGAGTAGCCAGAGCTTGCGCTGTATGCACCCGCGCATTGTCGTGCAAAATGACGGATGGGTTGCGCAGAAAATATCGCCGGTTCTTTCGCAAAGCTAGTCCCTGGTGGTGCTCCAAAAACCAACAGTAATACTGTGCAATGTAGGTCTGCGATGGAGGAATGTAAGGCGTTAGGATAACACCATCACAGTTGTACACGAAAATCACTATAACTTTAGACCGCTCCATTAACACTATCAACAGAACAGGCTCTGCTAACGATATACTACGCCTTCTGTATGCTGGCAACGGGTTCTACATAACGCTGGTGACCACTTTGAGGGTGCAACCGCTCTGTGTGGAAACACGCGGAGGTCGTGGCCGTTCTGAAATCCGGCAAGAACCCACGCCAGGCTTCCAGCTACCGACCCTGCGGGTGGTAGAACCGGCGATGAGAGCACTGGAAACAAGGGAATACCTTGGGGCAGCGTTCCTCGACGTCTCGCGAGCCTTTGACTCGGTGTGGCACGCCGGTCTCAATATTTCAAATATTTTGAAAAAGGGGTACCGACGTCCCACATGACGCTTGTGTGGTCGTACCTATCTGAACTAACCTTCCACGTGAGGGCTGACGACGGTACGTCCACAGACCGGCAGATACGTGCAGGAGTGCCGCAGGGGTCGGTCCTCGGTCCCTCGCTGTACTCCCTGTACACTGCCGACGCCTTGAAAGTGGCAGGATTTGAACTGACGCTGTACACGGATGATACGGCCCTGTTCACTCGCAGCATGAACACCCAAGTGCTGAGAAACCGCCTCCAACGCGGCTGCGACGCCTGGGCTCACGGGCAACAAAATGGCGGCTGAAATTCAAAGCCAAAAAAGGGTCAGGCAGTTGTCTTCACACAAAGACTTCTGCCACCGTGGCTTACGCCAGTTAAAATCCTGGGAGAACCTATCCCATGGATTGGGTCGGCGAAATACCTACGGATTACCTTAGACCGCAGGCTCATCTTTAAGCGTCACATTCGTCACGGGAAAGAGAGAGCAATAGGACGCCCTCGCGCCCTGAATCCGCTGCTAAAGCCGCAGTCGTCATTGCCACCGCAACACGGCATCACGCTTTACCTAACATTGGTCCGCCCACTGTTAGAGTATGCGGTCGTCGTCTGGGAGAAAGCCGCAGATGATCTCATTGTGACTCTTCATAGGATACAGAACCGCGTCCTGAAGATTGCTATGCATCTTCCGATGCGCTTCTCGACGCGCCAACTCCACGACGACACCAGGATCTACGAGAAAGCGGGACACTCCCGCAACCGGCTCATCCGTGGACTGGGCCAACAGCCTCACCACAGGCCAACCACGCATTGGCCTGAATTGCTGAGGGATTAAATTTCACTAATCCTCCATCAGAGTGTGTCTTTCTCTTTTTCTGGTTTCACCAGCAAGAACAAATCGAGAAAAGTCGTAAGATATTTTTCTCTCTCCCGCAGGAACCTCAGGAGTGAGAAATTTAGTCCAAACAGCACCATCGCGAGCCAATGATAGGCTCATCTTTTCAGCGCCAGCGTCAACAGGTGCAAACATCTAACTGCTTTGTTTCAGTTGTGAATAAGAAGTTGCTACTATTTACGTTCCAACTCTCGTTTATATCATTATTTTGTAGTATTGGTAGTAAGGAATCGGTTCTCAAACCTGCCGTACTTATGGTCTATCACAGGTGTAGGTGTCGGAAACCGCATTATTTTCATAGTGAAGTACTGAAAAGGTTTTAGAAGGATGATTTGGTCAGCACACGCTGACCAAGGGAGCGTTTTTGAATAGTTATCAAAATGTTTCAGTCCCAGCTCAGAGCCACAACACCGCTTAAATTTTGAGCAATAACCTTTAGCGAAGGCAGTTGAAGACTTTCAGCATACGAAGTCATCCTCATTGAGCCAACCGCCTTGTCAAAGAGGGCAAAGGAGCGAACAGAACTTCAGAGCACTCACTTGCCACTGTAGTCGGAAACTGATTT
The DNA here is from genome assembly GCF_023897955.1 of Schistocerca gregaria. Taxonomy (NCBI): domain Eukaryota; kingdom Metazoa; phylum Arthropoda; class Insecta; order Orthoptera; family Acrididae; genus Schistocerca; species Schistocerca gregaria. The sequence goes on from NC_064926.1 coordinate 279,161,312, forward strand.
TAAAAGCAGAAGAATCAGATATGACCAACAGCATTAGGGTGAAGAAGGTAACGGAAACCCAAAGCATTAAAGACACAAAGTTCATCCATAAAATATGTGTCCTGTAACTGAGAATGTGTCATGATGGTCTCTGCATTGATAAAGGATTCCGTACTAGTCACCCCATTCGGACCTCGGGGAAGGGACTGCCATGGGGAAGTAGCCGTGAGGAAAATACTGAATAACCAACGGAAAGATAACATTCTACAAGTCGGGGGTCGAATTTCGGAACTTCGAAAATGGTAGGGAAGCTACAAAATCTTAAAAGGGGAATAATGGGGTTCAATCTAGATATGATGGGGTCAGTGAAGTGAAATGGAAAAAATACAAGTATTTCTAGTCAGATGAGTGTAGTGTAATATCAACAGCGGCAGAAAACGTATAATGGGAGTAGGATACGTAATGAGTAGGAAGGTATGGCAGAGAGTGAGTTATTGTGAACAGTTTAGTGATAGGGCTGCTCTCACGAGAATCGACAGCAAACCAATAACAGACGTGAGTTCAGGAATACATGCCGACGTCGCACGCAGAAAATAAAGAGATGAACTATATGAGGATACTGAGTGAGTAATTTCTTACGTAAAGGGAGAAGAACATCTAACAATCATGTGGGATTGTATGGAAAGAATTAGATGAAAAGGTTACAGGAAAATGTGGAATAGATACTGTGAATGAGAAAGGAGAAAGACTGAGTTTGTGAATATATTTCAGCGAGTATTAGCGAATAATCTATTCAAGAATGACAACAGCAGGAAATGTCGTTGGAAAGGCAGGAAGATAGAGTTCGGTCACATCTTGGTCAGATGATGATGATGAGGTCCTAATGATGAGGTCCTATACTACGAGGAGCGTAGGGGACGATGCGGGAGACCCGCACCGCCAACTAGGCAAGGTCCTAGCGGAGGTGGTTTGCATACCCTTCTTCCAAGCGTAATGGTGATGAATTGCTTAGGTATAAATTTCAAAATCAAATCATAGATTGTAAGGCGCCAGAGGCAGATATAGACTCGGATGACGATTTAGTAGGGATGAAGAGTAGGTTGAAGTTTAGGAGACTAGTCAGGAAGAATCAATGTTCAATGAAGTGGGATACGGAAGAACTAAGGAATGAATATATACGCTCCAAGTTCTCTAAGTCTATAGAAACTGCGACCATGAATAGCTCAGCAGGCAGTTCAGCTGGAGAAGGATAGACAACTCTGAGAAGTGTCATCACATAAGCGGGAAAGAAAGAAAAACATAGGTACAAAGTAGGCAACTGCGAAGAAACCATGGTTACCAGAAGAAATAGGCCTACTTCAGTTTGTCGATGAAAAACTGGATTACTAAAATGTTCAGAGAAATCAAAGAACATGGAAATCACAGTTGGGATGCGCATGGAAGCTAAGGCGAAATGGCTGCATGAAAAGATAAGAAATCGGAAAAGAAATGATCAGACGAAGGACTGACTCAGCATATACAGGGTGAGTCGCTAACTATGGCCAACAAGAATATCTCATATAGTAGCTGAAAATTTCGTTTGACAATGTAGCATGGGACAACAGGGGCCACAAATGACGTTGGTTTTTTGCTCCTAGGAGAAGTCACGTCAGAGATATGAAGGTCGACTTATTTTCTGATAGCGGCTATCGAGACGAATCCAATGGTGTGTAACCGTAAGGTCTTTGAAGGTCAACGAAGGTCAGAAGGGTGGCATGAACGTCCATTTACAGAATGTGTTCGAAGTGATGACCACTGGATCAATGTAGTGCTGCAATCTTCTTCTCATTGATTAAGTGGCATTCCTTATCACTTCGGCACTTGTCGAGGCTCATGCTGTGACAATTCTCTCTCGTATATCGTGCAAATAGTAAATATTCGCCGAATAAGGCTTATCCAAGGAACGTGCCATTGACATGTAAACACCATTCGACGTTTTCGCAATAAAACACTAACAGGAACGGTAAGAGTAGTATCGTCGAATTAAACGAATGTGAATAATACAAGGGTCACTCCAAAAGAAATGCACACTATTTTTTAATCCATCTTTTATTCTACATGGTTGAAAGTTTTACAGTGTGCAGATACATCCTTTAGGATTAATATTTTCATTTCTCCATATAATTTTCATCCCTCTCAACAGCCTTACGCCTTCTTGAAACCAACGCCTGTGTACCCGCACTGTAAAACTCTGGACCAACCTGTTGGAGCCACTGTTTTGCAGCGTGCACAAGGGAGTCATCATCTTCAAACCTTGTTCCGCCGAGAGAGTCTTTCAGTTTCCCTAAGAGATGACAGTCATATGGAGCCAGTTTAGGACTGTAAGGCGTGTGTTTCAGTGTTGACCATACGAGTTTTGGGATAGCTTCGCTGATTGTTAGACTGACATGTGGCCGTGCATTATCGTGCAACAGCAAAACATCCTGCTTTTGCCGATGTGGTCGAACACGACTCAGTCGAGCTTGAAGTTTCTTCATTGTTGTCACTTATGCATCAGAATTTATACTGGCTCCACTTGGCATGATGTCCACACACAAGAGTACTTCAGAATCGAAAAACACCGTAGCCATTACTTTTCCAGCAGAAGGTGTTGTATTGAATTTTTTTTTCTTGGGTGAATTGGCATTGATTGCCTCTTCGTCTCTGGTTAAAAATGATGGAGCCATGTTTCATCACCTGTCACAATTCTTCCAAGAAATTCATCTCCACCATACTCCTACTGTTCCAAAAGTTCGCTGCATACGGCTTTTCTTGTTTCTTTGTGAGCCTCTGTCAACATCCTGCGAGCCCACCTAGCACAAACCTTTTTTATCGCCAACACTTTCAGTATTCTGCAAACGTTTCCTTCCCCTATCCCAACGTAGCGTGACAATTCGTTCACTGTGATGCGTTTGCCAGCAATCATCAATTCGTTAACTCTCTGCACATTGTATACAGTGTGTGCAGTACGAGGCCTGCTGCTGCGAGGACAATTCTCAATACTGCCGTGCCCGCTTTCATTACGTAACCTGCTTGCCACCGACTAACCGTACTGCGATCGACAGCAGCATCTCCATACACCCTTTTCAACCTCTTGTGGATGTTTCCCACTGTCTCGTTTTCACAGTACAGGAATTCTATGACAACAAGTTGCTTCTGAAGAATGTCAAGTGTAGCAGCCACCTTGAAGACATGCTGTGACGGCGCCACTCACGGGAACAGGTTGAACTAAGTTTGAAAACAAGCGGGAAGGATATATCTAAACACTGTAAAACTTTCACACATGCAGAATGAAAACTGCATTTTTTAAAAAATAGTGTTCATTTCTTTTGTAGTGACCCTTGTACATTCCGTCTAAGAATAAGCCGATATGCTTCTCATTTACGGTTAATGCTAACGAAATTCAGTGAGAGCTAGAGACATATACGCTGAAAGATATCCTCACCGTACTCACCCTACACGTCGTACATTTAAATATGTATATGATAAATTGAGAACAACTGGACCTTTAACGCATCGGAAACATATCCGGAAAAGGTTAGTTACTAACGAGGAACCGTAAATTGGTACTCTTGCTACTGTGGTTCGAGATCCTAGTGTTAGTTAGTTCGCGTCAGATCGCAAGGGAATCTGGCATGATCAAATGCGGTGTTTTTAGTGTTCTGCATCGCCATAAATATTGTAGTGATCTTCTTGGGAAATTATTTTGTGAAATCACATACCTTGAAAATTACCAGTCATGTCGCCCCACGTTGGTCACCATAACTATAGTGATCGACACGTGAAATGTCCGCTCCCGATTACTGAGTGGTACCGGCACGGTAGCTCAGCGTGTTCGGTCAGAAGGTTGCGTGCCCTCTGTAATAAAAAAAAAACTGAGTCAAGGAATCAACTACGGACTTGAACGGATGTCCTCTGACGTCCGCCCAGACCAAACGCAACGTACTATATCGATCAAAATGAAAAAAAGAAGTGGTCAGCGAGACAGACTGTCATTCCTAAGGCCCCGGGTTCGATTCCCGGCTGGGTCGGAGATTTTCTCCGCTCAGTAACTGGGTGTTGTGTTGTCATAATCATCATCATTTCATCCCCATCGACGCGCGAATCGCCGAAGTGGCGTCAACTCGAAGACTTGCACTAGGCGAGCGGTCTACCCGACGGGAGGCCCTTGTCACACGCCGTTTATTTAACACGTGAAATAATTTTGTGACACCTGATACAGGTCGCCACATGTCGGGCGCCAAAACTGTAGTGAAATCGAGAAATTAAATAAAATAAAACCCAAAAGTGTCGTAATTAATGGGTTTATGTATGAATGTAAAAGTCTGCATATATGATTAAAACATGAAAGAAACGTGTTTATTATTTGTGCTGTTGATACAGACCAAAACAAAATTATAAATCTTAGAGACGCATTGACTGGGCGCGGCCAGGACGAGTCGTTCGTCTTACACTGCTCTTTGGCGGCAGGCGCTGCGTCGGTGCGGCGCGTCGCGTCGGAGCTGTGCTGCGCGGGTTGGCTGCCCTCATCAACAGTCGTGGCTTTGCGGCGTGGCCCAGGTACGATCACCGCGTTGTCTGCCCGTCGTCTGAAGCGTGGCGGAAGCTGGGATATCACAGCGTCGGGAGGTGGATGTTGGCGATGGGTGGAAGAGCGCCCATGTCCTCTCGCTTCCGCAGTGTCTTCCCTTCTCCTCCATCACTCAGCTCAATTCCTCTTCGATACATCATTTTTCGGCGTTGTCATTGAAGGGCAAAATTTTCAATGTTGTCCAATGCCAGATTGCCGTTTCATCGCCTAGCCTATGCGTGTAGGATAGAAATTTTCTATCTGGTGTGGGCTGGCGTGTGTCTCCTGAATTGGCATCTTTCTTGCGCTTTCACATTCTTAAGATGTTTTCCTGCACTCTGCGGCTGTTGTGAGAGCAGCTACACAACACTTCTTCATAAGCGCTCCCTCTGCGTCAGCCCTGTACAGACTCATGTTTGGGCTCCATGTCAAAATCGGCCGGCGTCCGTCATTTACAAGAAGTGTCCTCACTGTCGAGAGAAAGAGCTTTTTAAGAATGCTGGCTGCACTCACACGCTTCCTTGCGCCAGTTCCTTGAGATTTTTGTACGCTGCTTCCTGTGCCAGTAGGGTGTTGGAATTGTTGGCATTCCCTGCTTTCTAAGCCAGGTGAAATGACTGCCGCCAAGCCCGATGAGCTAAGGTGCTTTCGCGCCTACATTCTTGGTGTTCCGTTCTAATGGCTGCAGATATCCACCAGTTCACGACACGGCACGCTTCTTGTTATGAGACAGGCCCTTCACATCGTGTCCATCCTTGAGAGTGGAGCGGGCGTGAGCCCGGCTTCCCGCTGTGTGCTTGGAGAATGACTGCATCCTGGGGCTTGCCCCAGGGAGTGCGGCCCTTCCTCCTTCACGGCCACTCACGGTGACTTAGTGACAGTGGCTGAGTTATTACAATATCAACTTTACCATATCAGTCTCCACCAAGAATTAACTGGTACGGATTGTATGCATTGCTCTGAATTCTGCCGTTGGGCTCAGCTTCAGTTTCAGAGGGACGACACATTCATTAATTTGATTTTATATACTGACAAGGCTACATTCAGGAACCATAGAAATGTTAATTTGCATAACATGCATTATTGGGCAACTGAAAATCCATGTTGGTTGCGGCAAGTTGCACACCAAGATCCGTGGTCGGAGAAAAGAATCTAGTGGGATTCTGCAGGCCTCAATTACATGACCCCATTTTATCGAAGAGAATCTCAGTGGTAGGAAGTACACCACATTCCTACAACAAACATTACGTCTGAAATTAGAAGAAATACCTTTAGGAACAAGGAACAGAATGTGGTATCAACATGATGGGTGTCACGTTTTTCGCTGATGACTAGATGGGTTGCAGAGACAATTCCCAAATTGTAGGATTGGTCGCAGAGGAGATATGTCGTGGCCGGCTCTTTCGCCAGACTTGACGCCTCTGGATTTTTTCTTGTGCGGATTCGTAAAAGACATTGTTTATGAAGACGTTACAACTACACCACGGGAGAGAATTGTCAGAGTATCTGCTTCGATAAAGATTTCAAATACCTTACTGTTATAATCATTGGTTACGTCTCGATTGCCGCTATTAGAAAATAAGCACCAACCTATAGCATCCCACGTAAAAAAACAAAGTTGACCTTTATATCTCTGAAGCCACCTCACCGATCACCAAAAAACCAACGTCGTATTATGCCCCCGTTATCCCATGATTGTCCCATACAGTTTTCAGATTTATGAATTATTCTTCGTGCCTTTAGTTACTGACTCAGCCTGTATAAAAGTCAAAGCAGCCTTCGTTGAATTAAAAAAAAAGGACCGGTAACGATAAGAATGCAATGGGAGTTGCAGTGTTTAATGCGTAGGAGAGAGCTAATAGGTGGGAAGGGTGTGTTGAAGGCCGCTGCGAGGGCAAAGATATGTCTAATGACATGATCGAAGAAGGAACAGCAGACGACAAAGAGGAGACAGGGGTGCCGGTGTTACACTACTGGCGATTAATATTCCTACACTGAGGATAAATGCAGATGATAAACGGGTATTCATTGGACAAATATATTATACTAAAACTGACATGTGATTACATTTTCACGCAAATTGGGTGCATAGAACTTGAGAAATCAGTGCCAAGAACAATCACCTCTGGCCGTAATAATGGCCTTGATACGCCTGGGCATTGATTCAAACAGAGCTTGAATGGCGTATATAGGCACACTTGCCCATGCAGCTTCAACACGATACCACAGTTCATCAAGAGTAGTGACTGGCGTATAGTGACGAGGCAGGGCAGCAGTCGAACATTTTCTAGAGATCTGGAGAATGTGCTCGCCAGGGCAGCTGTCGAACATTTTCTGTATCCAGAAAGTCACGTACAGGACCTGTAACATGCGGTCGTGCATTATCATGCTGAAATGTAGGGTTTTACAGGGATCGAATGAAGGGTAGAGCCACAGGTCGAATCACATCTGAAATGTAACGTCCACTGTTCAAAGTGACGTCAATGCGAACAAGAGTTGACCGAGACCTGTAACCAATGGCACCCCATACCATCGCGTCGGGTGATACGCCAGTATGGCGACGACGAATACACGCTTCCAATGTGTGCATTCCGCCTTGTCGCAAAACATGGATGCGACCATCATGATGCTGCAAAAAGAACCTGGATTCATCCGAAAAAATGACTTTTGCCATTCGTGTACCCACGTTCGTCACTGAGTACACAATCGCAGGCGCTCCTGTCTGTAATGCAGCGTTAAGGGTAACCGCAGCCATGGTCTTCGAGCTGATTGTCCTTGCTGCTGCAAACGTCATCAAACTGTTCGTGCAGATGGTGCAGATGGTTGTTGTCTTGCAAATATCACCATCTGTTGACTCAGGGATCGAGACGTAGCTGCACGATCCGTCACAGCCATGCAGATAAGATGCCCGTCATCTCGACTGCTAGTGATACGAGGCCGTTGCGATCCAGCACGGCGTTCCGTATTACCCTCCTGAACCCATCGATTCCATATTCTGCTTACAGTCATTGGATGTCGACCAACGCGAGCAGCAATGTCGCGATACGATAAACCGTAATCGCGATAGGCTACAATCCTTCCTTTATCAAAGTCGGAAACGTGATGGTACGCATTTCTCCTCCTTACACGATGGATCACAAAACGTTTCACCAGGCAACGCCGGTCAACTGCTGTTTGTGTATGAGAAATCGGTTGGAAACTTTCCTCATGTCAGCTCGTTGCCATCGGCGCCAACCTTGTGTGAATGCTCTGAAAAGCTAATCATTTGCATATCACAGCATCTTCTTCCTGTTGGTTAAATTTCGCGTCTGTAGCACGTCATCTTCGTGGTGTAGCAATTTTATTGGCCAGTAGTGTATAATCGGATTTTAAAAGAGCTTTGAAGACATCGAATAAGGCAACATGGATAGAAAACATTCCAACAGTATTTCTGAATTCGTTGTGAAAAGTGGCCACAACACGACGGATCATGTTGGTGTGTAGAATGTGAGATTCTGGCAACACATCATCTCACTTTCCAAAAAGTATCATCCACAAATTACGTAGATTTCAGGGTTCAACAAGTGCGAGAATTACTGCACAGTCACCTGAATAGCTTACGCATCCAAGTTGCTGACAAGAATAATCTATAGAAGAATGAAAACGAAATTTGAGGATTTGATAGATGATTATCAGTTTTGGTTTAGTGAAACTAAAGAAGCCAGAGAGACAATACTGACGTTGAGGTTGATAATCGAACTAAGAGTAAAGAAAAATCAAGACACATACATAGGTTTTATGGACTTGCAAAAATTGTTCGACAGTGTCAAATGGTGCAAGAAATTTTAAATTCTGTGAAAAATAGGGGTAACCTATAGTGAAAGACGGTTTATATACTACATGGACACGAGCCCAACTGGGGAGTAATACTGCAAGGACAAGAATGATATCCCCGGAAAAAGAAGGGTGTAACGCAGAGATATAGTCTGCCACCTCTACTGTTCGAAGAAGTAATGACGGAAGTAAAAGAAAAGTTCTAGAATAGATTAAAATTCATGGTGAAGGGATATCGATGATAAGATTCGCTGATGACGTTGCTATTCTCAGTGAAAATGAAGAAGAGTTAAAGGACCTGCTGCATGGAATGAATAGTCTAAGGAGGACAGAATATCTACTCAGCGTCAGTCGAAGAAAGACGAAAGTGATGAGAAGTAGCAGAAAGGAGAACAGTGAGAAATTCGATTGATGGTCACGAAGTAGATGAAGTTAAGGATTTCTGATACTTAGACAGCAAAATAACCCATGACGGGCGGAGCACGGAAGACAGACTAGCAACGGCAATAAGAGCGTTACTGACCAAGAGAAGTCTTCTTCTCAGCTTTAACTTGAGAAAGAAATTGGAATACTGAATTGTTTTTTAGTGAAACGTGGACTATGGGAAAACCAGAAATGAAAGAATCGAATCATTTGAGATGTGATGCTGTAGACGAATGTAGAAAATTAGCTGGACTGATAAAGTAAGCAGTGAGAAGGTTCTTCGGAGAATTGACGAGGAAGGACATACGTGAAAAACACTGACAAGGAAAAGGAAGAAGAGCTAATGGGTGCTCAACTCCGAGGTTATCAGTGGACAATATAAGGGAACGGAATCGTAGAACATCTGTCAAGACATCATGGATTAGCTTCCTTTGTACTAGAGGGAAGGGTAGAAGCTAAAAAGTCTAGAGAAAGACAAAGCCTGAAAGATATCCAGGTATTGATTGAGGACGTATGTTGCTAGTCTCTCTTTTTAGAAATGGTAGCGGGACTCGACTGCTCGATACAGATGGTATAGCAAAACGCTGAAACTGGTAGCCAAATAAAACAAGTTAGGAAACTAGATGGCTGAAAGGTGTTCAATCTGACGTCCTGTATGTTGCTAGTGGTACAACCTCTTGTGGTATGTTAGCGCGGAGCTTAGGTGCGATAGTGTCTCGATGTGTTCCTTCGGTTTCATTCAGATTTCGCCGTAACGTTAATATGAGTTCCCTATCACGGTTCTGGAAAAATTAGGCTTATTCTTGTGTTGTAGTTTCGATTGCGTTTACATATCTTGACGTCTGTTTTTGGATTGATAAATATTTTGTTTTCTCTGTTATTACTTTTCTGTTGTAATTTCATGTACTGACACGTTCCATTACCATGGAGATTTACTCATCCGTTTGGTCCTTCGGAACTAGAGGTGTAAAATAAAAATAAAATAAATAAACTATGAAATGAAGGGTTTGACACAGGAGAGGAATTCGTGGCAGGCCACATAAAACCACTCAGAAGACTGGTGACTCAAAAAGAAAAGCGGATGATTTGCATGGGACGCATCAATTCATGGGTACATCGTCACAGGAGAGATCAATGCATCGGACGCACCAACATCTGATTAACGGAGAACCGTACTCTTCTACGAAATACCCTCGAATCGGTAGTTAAGGGGTGACAGAAAAAATTCGTAAGTGACATAGATGGAAGAACGAAAATATTATGACCACCTATATAACTCTCTCTCTTTTGTTTTTATTTTCTTTCTTTTTTATATCGCCAGTCTTCAAATAGTATTATGCGGATTGCTACGAATTCATCTACAGTTTTATTTTCTACAGCTCCCTCTAGTACCATGGAAGTAATCCCTGGTGTCTTAGCAGACATTCTATCACTACATCCCTTCTTCTTGCCAAGTGTTTTCCACGTATTTCCTTCCTCTCGATCAACTGAAAACCTCATTCCCAATGTTTAACGTTCTTCTATAGCACCAGATCTCAAATGCTTCGACTTTCTAATCTTCCGGTTTTCTCACAGTCCACGTTTCACTACCATACAAAGTTGTGCTCCAAACGCACATTCTCATAAATTTCATCTCTGAATTAAGGCTTATGTTTAATGCTAGTAAACTTCTCTTGACCTGGAATGCCCTTTTTGTGAGTGGTAGCCTGCGTTTTATGTCTTGCTCCGTCCGTCAGGAGTTGTTTACTGCTTAGGTCGAAGAATTAAGGTGATGTTCAGCTTCTCGCTGTTCTAATTTCTGATACTTGTCATTACTTTCGTCTTTCTTCGATTTACTCTGATATTCTGAGCTCATTAGACTGTTCATTCCTATAGTTCTTGATCACTTTCACTGAGGTCAGTAATGTCATAAGCGAATCTTATTCACATAGAGTTTTAATTCCTCTCTTGAACCCTTTTTTTTTTAATTTAGATCATTGCTTGTGCCAGACACAGATGAACAGTAGGGATGAAATACCATGTCCCTGTCTTACATCCTTTTTAATCCAAATAATTCTTTCTTGGTCTTCCTGTATTATTGTCCCCTTTTGGCTCTTATACATATTGTATATTACCAGTCTTTCTTTATTGTGTAGCCTTACTTTACTAAGGATTTCGTCTGCCTTTCAGGATTTGGCAATGTTGAAAATGGTTCAAATGGCTCTGAGCACTATGGGACTCAACTTCTGTGGTCATCAGTCCCCTAGATCTTAGAACTACTTAAACCTAACTAACCTAAGGACATCACACACATCCATGCCCGAGGCAGGATTCGAACCTGCGACCGTAGCAGTCGCACGGTTCCTGGACTGCGCGCCTAGAACCGCGAGACCACCGCGGCCGGCGGCAATGTTGAACGCTTTTTTTCTGGTGGGTAATGCCCATGAAGGTGTCATGATATTTCTTTAGTCTTGCCTCCGTTATCAATCGCATCATCAGATATGCACGCATGATCTAAGAGTAGCGTCTCTTATTAGTAATTGAAGCGTTCTCGGTCCGTTTACATTTTGAAAAAATCATGAGATTTGGTGGCCGAAGACTCTCGGTATAAGAAGTTACCTTCACTCAGTCAACAGCCTTTTCAAAGAGGGCAGAGGACTGAGGTTCAGAGGCTCACTTGCCCTTGGAGTTGTAAATTGACCTTATAAGGGGTCCAATAATGCAGCCGTACTCAACAGTGGGTATTTTGACCTGAGGAGCTCAGATACAGGCAGAATCTGGTTGCACTACCTGTTCCGTGATCCAGTCCCTCAGGCCGCCTCCTCATGCACGCACCCTAGAATTTATTCATATTAGGTAATGGTCGCTGGTCTGACTTGTTACTTAGCGTGAGTCAACAACTTGAGGCGTGACGGCTGTTGGCACCACGCTCTCAAGCACACAGTTGTGGGATGGCCTTCTCTCATTCTACATCTTGGATTTGGCCTCTGAACATTTCACAGAACGTCGAACTCCTACAGGGCTCATTTCTGCATGATTCTGCACTCCCTGTTGCTGTTAGCTTGACAGAATAATTCACGAGGAACACTAAATTATGTTAGCGCCTTGAGTTTTCCTAACACTGTTGTTCCGTTTTGTGCTGTGAAAGCTTTGTGAAATGACATACGTTGAGGACAATTTCCGCTCACAGATGAACCCAGCCATACCACTTCCCTGTTCCACTGCAGTTACAATTATTATTAAGATGAGATAAATGATCCGCGTCCTACTTATCTTCGGATGGAAGGCCACTATAACAATGGTGATTGTAGTGACCTTGGTTGTGAACTTTTTCCGTGGTCAACATAACAATGGTGATTATGTTGACCACGGAAGAGTTCAGAAACAATTTTTTTTTCCTTTCTTCTAAGATGAGACTTGAACAACTTAAGCTTTAATTCAGATGTTATGACTGATGTAGCAGATTAAAATTGTTATTGTTGAGAGCAACAAGAAATATCAATGAGCATGGAACTTTGTCAGAGCATCCGTTTTAGATGAACTAGCAAATGAAATACGCATAAAATGATAAATAGACGCTATTGGCTTATGTTATTAACCTATAAAATATTATTTTTTAGAGGAATAGGCCAACATGAAACGTTTTCACCGCCAATACCAATGGTGAACCAATTTCATACACATGTATAAGTCAATTGATTTCTGCTGAGATAGAAACTAAAGGGCGAGATGAAGTGCTCCAGTCGTTCCTAAAAGATAGATGTATCAGCATGAATTTTTCATTCTTGTCAAATGGTTCAAATGGGTCTGTGCACTATGGGACTTAACATCTGAGGTCATAAGTCCCCTAGACTTAGAACTACTTGAACCTAACTAACCCAAGGACATCACACACATCCATGCCCGAGGCAGGATTCGAACCTGCGACTGTAGCAGCAGCGCTTACAAACGCTCGGCCTCAGCGGCTGGCCATTGTTGTCAGGAAAGTTTCATTTATTTCACTGAGTGAAGTGGCTACTAGATGTTGATTGTATATTACTTATCTTTATATCATATAGCGTAAGACGCTTAAAGTGGGAACGATGGAAATTCCTTTTTCATTATACTACAAAGAAATTTCCAATAGAATGGGCTTCTTCAGGAGAGTATGTTATAGAACTTTACGTTAAAGTAAAGAATTATTATGCATTGGCCGTAGACAGTGTCTGAGAATGACAATTTTAACCCTTTTGGGAACGAAATAATTAAAATTTAACATATTACTCCGAAAATGATTTTCTGCTTTTGGAATGTATACTGCCTCAGACTATGTTCTTAATGTTGGTTGTTGTTTAGAGTTTTATAATTATTTTAAGTGAGGCATGAATATGCCGCTGGAGTCGAGGAGGAATAAATGGTTCCCTAAATTTATTCCTCCTCAGGTCCAGCTGTGTATGTACGCCCCGTTCAAAGTACTTTTTTTTGTGGATTAGGATCTGTACGAAAAAGAAAGTAAGTACAATTACTATGCAAAACTATTTATTCATAACTTTACTTTATTATAATTTTTTTCAAACGATTCAGTAGCTACATATGATACTAATCTCTTGCTTCCTTGTTCTGTATTGTCTCATCGCCTCCTTTCTGGAAAATGTTTCCAACTGTATATGAGCACACTTCATCGTCTATACGAAAAGGTATGAATCTGCAGTAAAATGGCGCTTTCATAAGTAAGTTACAGTTTTATTGACTACTCACCATCCTAAAGACATAAAATTTCCCACAACAAAAAACAGAAACGGTGCAACCTCATCTACATCCTACCATGCAGTCATAGGAGCTGTAATGGGAGCCGCAAATATGTTCGACCAGCGGAGAGAAAGACATGCTATTGGCAGTAGGTCATTGGAATTGTGACATTGTCTTTCTTATTTTCTTCTGCTTGTTGTAATAGTAAACAGTTTCATTATGTGGAACTGCAATAATGGAGAAAAAGATGGAGCACAATGTGACCAACTTCCCTACACCCTTCTCTTGTAAGGCAGCTCTCAACTAGGAGAAATATAAGGAAGGGGACGGCAAGCATTCCTCAGAAAAAACCATACTGTGGCGTTTTCCGTTTCATATCAAATCAAGGTAAGGGGAATAAGGTTACAGCACCGAATAAAACATATAAATGCAGAAATTTATAAAAATAAGAACAAAACAATAAAGCTAAAATTATTTGCACACACTGACAAAAAGGTATATCTATTAAACGAAATTAAAAACGTTTTATCAATAAATATGTGCACATATCTATATAATTGTAGGAAACGACGTAGAAAAGACAAGAAATACCTACTGCACACTTGATAAAAATTTCATTAGACCGCCAAAAGACAAAACACACCTGAAACTTTAAAGCAATGCCTCACCCAGTAGCCGGCCGAAGTGGTAGTGCGGTTCTAGGCGCTACAGTCTGGAACCGAGCGACCGCTACGGTCGCAGGTTCGAATCCTGCCTCGGGAATGGATGAGTGTGATGTCCTTAAGTTAGTTAGGTTTAATTGGTTCAAACTTCTAGGCGACTGATGACCTCAGATGTTAAGTCGCGTAGTGCTCAGAGCCACAACGAGCCTGTGTGCTCGAGACATTTCATATATTCAACGCCGAATCGCAACATCACTTACCTATCCCTGTGAACTCAGGTAGATAAATTTTGTATGTGAGGCGCACAAGGTCACCAAAGGGTTCAGAAGAAATTTATTATAATCTAATTGCTAAGGAAACCCAACTACATTACCAACTATATTACTACAGATAAATTTTAACAATAGTGCGACTAGAAACAACATAGTATGGCAATTGACGTGAATTATTATAATAGTGTAGATTGCTAAGACAATTTTGAAGAGCAGTAGCCAAGAGGAATAGACAGAGTATATATCCGTCGACACATGGAACCGTCTTCCTCTGCCCACTTAGTTTCTTGCGTTTATGGCATCATATATATAACAACAACCACCCAACTCGTTCGCTTATTCTAGAGACAAAGCATATTTTAGCTAATTTACTTTAGTTGAAGACGGATGAAACAGTACAGTTACTCTAGTTACATAATACTTAGTGGGGGCTAGCAGCACCCCTACTAAGTACTATATTAAACTGAAAGAGGCAGGTATTTCCAAGTGTTAATACTACGAACCATCAGTTTAGTACGTTGTGGCTGTAAAATATTGACACAAATTATTCACAAAAAATGGAAAGATTGATACACACAAATCTCAGACAACATCAGTGTGGATCATCGAACATTGTTTGTACACGGAGGCAATACTGACTCTGCGAAATATTTTAAAAGATGTTTTGGGGAAATGCCTATATGTTTATTGTATTTATGTATGTAGAAAAGCTTTGACTGGAATTTCCTCTTCGAAATTTTGAAGGCATCAGAAAAAAAGAAAGGAAAGTAAAGAACGGGAATGGCTACAGAATTGTAATTCAAAGAGTCGAAGACCGTGAAGGGGAAATCACGGTCGAGTTGAGAAGGGAATGAAATTGGATTGTTGGCTGTCACAAATATTACTCAATATTACACACTGAGCATGCGTGAAGGAAGCCAGGGATAGAATTGGAAAGGGAACTGCAATTCAACATAAATAAACAACACTTTTAACGTTTTACATTGATACTGTTTGTGTCCTAGAGACGGCAAAAGACTTGGATGAGTAGTTGAACGGAATCGATAGTGTCTTGAAAGTGATTATAAATGAACATCAACAAAGGCAAAACACGGGTAATGGAAAGTAATCAAATGAAACCAGGCGATGCTGAGGAAATTACATTAATAAATGGGACACTCAAAGTAATAGATGAGATTTACTATTTCGGGAGTAAAATTACAGTCGATGGTCGAAGAAGAAAAAATATAAAAATTAAAATGGTAATAACAAGGAAATATTTTCTGAAAAAGAGGAATATGTTAACGTCTAATTTAAACGTAAGTGTTTGGAAGTATTTTCTGAAGATATTTCCCTGTGGCGTAGCCCTACATGGAAATGAAATGTAGCAGATAAGTTCAGACAAGAAGAATGTAGAAATTTGGGACTGTAGACGAATACTGACAAATTTCGTGGGTAGATCGAAGTAAAAATGAACAGATACCGAATAGAATTGGGGAAGAAAGAAATTAATAGCGCAATAAGACTAATAGAAGTGTTCCTTTGAGATTACACTTCCTGAGGCACCAAAGAATTGGCCTCTTGATGATGGAACGAACTGTGAAGGAGAAAAATATTAGAGGGAGACCAATGTTTGGATACAGTAACCAGATTCGGATGGATGTAGGCTGCGAGTAACAGCCACAGATAAGGTGGCTTTCACGGGACAGACTACCATGGCGAGCTAGCGTACACTAATAACCAGCCCCTGTTTTCTGAAGAATGGTGGGAAAGTTACAACTTTTATATGGCGACATGTTCATTGGTGCTCCATGTCACGGTTATTACTTTTTCTTCGATATTCAGGCTGCGAGGAAAGTTTTACGAGGCTGTAATCTCACTGGGAGAGTACATTACATCCAGGGGGAGATCGTTTATTTTGCAAAGCGATCTGATACTAAACTGCTCATTTCAGCGGCTATCAGTTCACGTGACGTGCAACTTTGAAATCTCTGCGTGAATCTACGTTGAATCTGTTCTTTACACTGCTTTCTTTTGTTAGCTGCAGAGAAGCGCCGGAAGACCCTTTTGATGCAGTCAGATGCAAATTCAAGACACCAGTTACGATCATTACACTGGTTAGAATCTGTTTCCCAGGGAATTTTAAATAGCCCACTTTTTGCATCTGTTCTCCCGAACCAAATAAAAAAAGGACCTTAGGTTTATGCTGAACTATAGTGCTCGCAATTCTACGTTTGGTAAGGACTTCAAATAGAGGACACTTGCTTGGTTTTTAGAAGGAAACGTCCACAACCACTTGCTGATAATCATTACCAGTCGTCTGCCAATTGGAACAGCTGCTTAATACCTCCTACGTACACATTGTCGGGATACATTAATGTTATTGTGTTGGCAATGTTCAGGAACTCGGGTGGGAGTCTCTAGAGGAAAGGAGGCGTTCTTTTCGTGAATGGCTACTGAGGAAATTTAGAGAACCAGCATTTGAGGCTAAGTGTAGTACAATTTTACTGCCGCCAACTTACATTTCGCGGAAAGACCACAGAGATAAGATAAGAGAGATTAGCGGTCGTACAGAGACATATAGGCATTCATTTTTCGCTAGTTCTGTTTGGGAGTGGAACAGGGAGAGAAGATGCTAGTTGTGGTAGGTGGTACCCTCCGCCACGCACCGTATGGTGGATTGCAGAGTATGTATGTAGATGTAGATGTAGAATTTTCATTGAGTGTTTAGTATAAAAAGTAGATCTTACTGTGCAGTGATTACTCCCGTCTGACATTGTACTGGCGTATGAAGAATACTTGCTGTGCTCCAGAATCGTCTCCATAGCTATGAACTGACACTTCATCGCATATCAGATGTTGATGAAATTGCGGGACGTCGTGTGACTCTAGACGTGAGAGGTTACTTTCCTGCCAAATACCATCAAACTTTCTGTCATTACCTTGCTGACTTTACTGAAAATAAGATGTGTGGAAATACTACCGAGTCTTAACAGATCCACTGCATGGCTTATCATTACGTTACAACGAATTTCAGTTGAATAGGGATTACTCTTCTCGAAAAATTGCTGGTTGTGGAGGAAGATTGAACGTAATTTTATTGCTCGATATTCTCTCTCCAACTTCAGCTTCTCCTTATTGCAAATGTCTTCTGGCCTGCATTATGCATTGCCTGATAAGCGAATGTTCACCTAATCATTTATGTTACTGAAATTCGATTTTCCAACTGTTGTTAAGAATGTCTTGCACGTGTAGAGTTGTTGCGATGACTCAAGAGGTCAAGTACATTGTTATGCGTGACAGGACGGGACAATAGATACTTGTGAGAATTAATTGACTATCTCTCAAGGGCCTTTGCAATATTGAGCTTCATTCAACTAGCCACGATGCTGCTAGTAATTCGGTTTTGATTATGTTATGGATCGCGTGCACGACTAAATGTGCTCCGATATACTGATCTCCACATAACCCCCTCCCACTGGAAACATTCCACTGTGCCACAACACCGCTCCACAGGGTAGGGAGTGATGAACATGCGATTCGGGTCAGATTTAGAGTGCAGAAACATACACATTTATTGAGTGGTTAAAATAATAGACGGGTATAAAAATACGAGGAGCGTTCAATAAGTAAAGCCACGCATTTTTTTTTCTCAGACTGTTTACTTTGAAAAAAAATAAATGCAGAATCTGTGGTGGGACATTGGCATATTCCCGCTTCAGCCGTTATAGTTTCATAAATCCCGATAGATAGCGGTGCTATACGGAGCCTTGAAAATAGTATTTGTAATGAAGGTGCGTTCCAGGCAAAAGCTACTTTTACAGTGTTTTTTTTGGCCCAAAGCCAGAGCTTCGCAGGTACTCATACGCGCTAGCAGAATATACACGAAGACTTGTCAGTGAAGAAAAACACAGTGAGTCGCTGTGTGTGGTATCTGTTATCAGCTCAACAAGGTCGCTCAAGCCTATCCGATTTCTCGTGTTCTACCCGGCCGTACTCCTCTGTTAACCCGCAATTTTCGAACGTGCGGACGCCCTTATCCGAGGCGATCGGCGTACCATATTCAACACCTCGCTGCACAGCTGGCCGACTCTGTTGATTGTGCTGACACACTCGTAAACCAGCATGGGTTCTGCAAGGTGTGTGTCAGCAGGGTTCCTCGCCGCCTAGCAGAAAACCATAAACAGTAATGAAAGACGCACTCAACGGGAAGAGGTACGTTGATGATGGGGAAGTTACTGATGCAGCGACCCGTAGAGTGGTACCATGAGGGAATAAAGATCATCCAGTAACGTGCCTAAGGCCGTCCATTGAACGCAATTTATGTTGAAAAACAGGGTTTTATACCCATAAGAATGGGGAATAATATGGTGTATTTGACTCGTGAATAAAACCCACATGTTTTCAGAAAAAAAGTTGCATTTTACCTGTTAAAAGTCGTTTCTAATTTAAAAATCAAACTGACAGTTTTGGAAAAGCAAATGAAACCAAAGGGGATATCAAGATATATGTTAATTAATTCTCATTTTGATGTGTATTTACAGGTTCCACAAAATGTACTACTAGGACACAACTCTTATTTTTTGATTACAGTTAACCTTCACTCGAAATGTTTTTGACCATCTGCGGTATTCGTGCGAACTATTTCACTGGAGAGTCCTTCACATTTAGCTTCTGAAATATCTTTAAAGCTGAAACGTTCTGTGTAACACCTTGTTAAGAAATGGTACTTATCTAAAATGGATCAAGTGGCTCTAAGCACTATGGGACTATACATCTGAGGTTATCAGATCCTAGACTAAGAACTACTTAAACCTAACTAACCTAAGGACATCACACACACCCATGCCCGAGGGAGGATTCGAACCTGCGACCTAGCAGTCGCGTGGGTCCGGAATCGCTCAGTCGCAGCGGCTTGAGATACTTATCTAGTGAAACGAGGACTGTCTTCGCCAAATCTTCAAACACATGCAGTCTTTTCTTTCTCTCTTTATATCTTCCATAACTTAATATATGTTCAAAACATACAAATGAATTTGTCATTACACTGAAAGCCATAAATGGTCATTACCAATGCTGCAATCTGTAAACGACAGTATTACTTAGTGCCTCCGAAGTCGGGAATAAATATGGTAGTTTTATATACCTTGTTTATTCCTCATGAAGGTATATGAGTATTTCTACAGCTACAGTCATAAGGTTCTGATTTTTCTATCGGTCTCAAAACTATTAATTAACATTATTCTTTGTGACATATTTGAGGTATCTATGTGACGCGGGATACCAAACATTTTTCTGTCTCTAAGACCATGTTAGGGAAATAGAAGCTGAGCTAGATTAGTATTAACCGAATATTTGAGTCAGAATTTGTGACAGTCACGATGGTCCTGTTTAGTTAGTGAATTTCAGTTTCAACGTCTAAGCGTATGAGTATTATCGTGATCTCAAGTGAAAGCACAGGCAGAGAGAGGCAAACGGAAGATAAAACGGAAAGATTATTTGCTTCAGAACGGAAATTTTAGCAGCGAATTAGATACGAAATGAAATAAATCCTCGAATGAAACTTATTTTATCTACTTTTTACTATTGACACGTTACGTGTTAAAAATTTGTATCTGATTTATACCTTGTATGAATTTGCAAGTGGCTAGTTCTGAGTCTAGGGGACTGATGACCTCAGATTATAAGTCCCATAGTGCTTGGAGCCGTTTGAATAAATGCCATGTTTTTGCAAATCAAATGTTCAGAATAAGCCATTTTTGTAATAAAATATTATATACATCTGAAACGTGTAGTGTAAGTTCACATGACTACCTTGGAAGCTTCTCGCACGCTGTACTCAGAATTCTGCGGAGCACACTAAGAGCACTGCTACTACAAGATTTGGGTTAATCGCATTCGGCTAACGAGTATGAAAGTTACGGCTAGGCAAGAGAATTCAGCTGTAATTCGAACATCAATAAGGGAGCAAAATTTGCAACTCTGCTCAATTATGTTACGGCAAACTTCTGGGAATAAATTTACGAATGAAGCGAGTTAAGCAATCCGTTAAATTTCTGTAGAACTGCTCATTGTGGAACGGCGAACATTTTAGACGCCGTGTAAACGTTAAATGACGGCGTAAGATGAAGTTGGAACTTCTTGTTTGTTGGTCTCCCCGTGGCGGATGTCGATCGAGAAATGAGGAGGTGAAGAGTACGTAAGTGCGGCTGCTGTCAGTGAAGAGGGGGGGGAGGGGGGGGGGCTGAATGTAGGTGAGAGTGATTCATTCCCGTAGTGTGATATTTTACAACATTACAAGTGTCTGTTTATTCGAATAGTAACGAACTGAAGAAGGAGAGATTAACTCGTAGCGTTACTCAATGGTGAGTGTATAGCATACGTTCAAGTACACGAACCATTGCACGACATTTATTTCGTCTGTATTTCTGCTGGGTTCCGGACTGTGTAAAGCAGGAGACGAAGTATATATAGTAAGGAAGTAACGAATATTTGGATGATGATGATAATGGCACAGTACATGACCGTATGACGTCAACGGAAATTAATTAAAATCAGGGTTTAACGTTCAATCGATGGCGAGATCTAAAGACGGACTGGTAAAGATAATCTTTCTATTCCTTGTCAAAGGAACCCCAGGCATTAGTATTAGGTGGAAAGGGAAACCACTTAAAACGTAAATCTCAGTGTCTGGGTGTGGATTTGTTCCAACGTCCTCCTGGATTCGAGTCGACGTCTTGGCACTGTATCTTTGCGTCCATATTTTGAGATGAGATTTATGTAGACTTATTATTACAGAAAGTAATTACGCAGACTAATATGGAATACACAAGTACAGCTGACTGTCAGGAAATATACAAGCACATGTATCTCATGATTTACGTTGCATCTGACTAAGATTGCTTATTTCAGCGCAACAGAAAACAGTGATTCACCAAGACGTTTAATCGGGAGAGTCTAAACCAAAGATAAAATCATGACTCGCAACAGAAGTAATTTACCATTACTTCACGAACTGCGGACACTGGTTAAGGAATCTGTCTAGTCGTCGACCACTCATACCGTTTTCTCTGCTACTCCACTCCCAAACACGTCTGAAACACGATAAAAGGACCAACAATTTGGCACTTATCAGCAATTTTGTTGGTTGTCTCCCTGACTGACACCGAAACAAGAAGCTGAATAGGAAACAGTGAAGTGCTACGTCTTGCAACAAGTGATCGTGAAGTAATCTTTCTCTCTCTCTTGCTAAGATAATCCTTTAGTACTAAGATGAAAAGTCAATTTTAACAAAATAGAAACCGTGAACGTGGACGGCATGTGATGAGTAAGAGCAAGGCATACCGATTTCGATGCAAAAAAATAAGGCTCTGAGCACTATGGAACTTAACTTCTGAGGTCATCAGTCCCCTAGAAATTAGAACTACTTAAACTTAACTAACCTAAGAACGTCACACACACCCATGCCCGAGGCAGGATTTGAACCTGCGATCGTAGCGGTAGCGCAGTTCCAGACTGTAGCGCCTAGAACCACTCGGCCATCCCGGCCAGCATGTAGATGTAGATTAACAGCATTAAATAAAGGCTAAACGAACTTATTAGGCTCCTGATTTAGAGTCGAATGTAGGTAAATGTACACATGTTCGTGACGTACAGTGCTACACCAGAACAAAAGTAATCGGGAAGAAGTGCAATCTCTTGCTTGAACCCAACTGACTATATCTGTAAATCGGGAAGAAGTGCAATCTCTTGCTTGAACCCAACTGACGATATCTGTTTTCAGTTATGTACTCAGAAATGTACTGAATAGCAGAAGAAATATTATGACATAGAAAGTACAGATAGTTACAAAAACTTCGCATCCAAATGCGCCGTCGTATTCACACGAAACTTTGGCGCAAATGTTCCTCTTTTCCACAGCTGATGAAAGAAAAACGTTTCGGGATTGATTCAAAGAACTAGAAATTTCTATATATAAGCCGCAGTAAAAAAAAGGAGACGGATGGTGAAATGTAAGTAATCTGTTTATAATTTCAAAATTAATCGTCAGAACTTTTAATACATTTGTCCCAGTGTGAGACAGGGCAGTCGATGCCTTCATGGAAAAAGGTTTGCAACTCTCCACGGAACCATGTTGTACCCAGGCTTGCACTCTTCGTCCAAGTGTAATCAACGGCCACGAATGTGTTTCTCAAGGGCCCAAAAAATAATCTAGAACGCATCAGGATAGGTCAGAACAGATCAGAAAATGTGTGAGGGCATACCAGTGAAACTTCTGCCTTCTACTCGAAACAACCTTGGCAATATGGAACAACAGTTCATATCATTTTCTTATATCTGTCTTGTTTTCATTCGACTGCCACTTACTCGTATAATTCGAGGAGCATCCACCATTATTAAAAACAGCTTAGTTTCATGCCTCATTAACAGTAGTTTGGTAAGGCTTCGAGGTTGGTAGAAACTATGTGGTACCGGAAATCTCGACTTTACTCTTACAAATCACTCGCCAAAAACGCTACGAACCTATTACATTTCTCAAAACAACGAACTCCCAGTCATTTAAGTAATTCACGGCCGGGGTATTGGAACTCCAACAACAACAACAACAAAAATAAAAAATAAAACCTTGCAACAAGTCCAGATTATCGTTCCGCACCACAAGTATGGCAGCGGAGTATATTTAACGTTCGATTCTGCACAGGTCCCTGCGAGGGCACTTCTTTTGTTTACTGCCTCCCGTAAGTCCTACACGAGAGCAGGCCGTGGTAAACAGCTTCTCCCGTGCCCACAGATCCTGCTCGGTTCGACTCTCATATGCGTTACCGATCTACAGTTACCGTAACATCTTATTGCAGGAAACTTTCAATACATATTATGAAACTAATGAATATGATATTGATTTCTAACAGAGTCTTAGGGTATATCATATAAAGAGCTGCCAGTCGCTTTTACGTATTACGTAATTTACGCCATATATTCACTGCGTATGTGACTTGCTGAAAGCATCGAAACACAAATTTTCACAAAAATACCAGTCCTGTAAATAAATTGTTCAGGGCAGAAACGAATACAATATCGAGGTTCAAGGGCAAAAATTTCAGCACTTCCTCTAATAAGTATGCTTTTATATTATTTATAACATGAGGCTATATCATAGTGAGGATATTTCTTAAGCCGGCCGCGGGAGTCTAGCTGTTCTAGGCGCTCAGTCCGGAGCCGCGCGACCGCTACGGTCGCAAGTTCTAATCCTGCTTCGGGCATTGATGTGTGTGATGTCCTTAGGTTAGTTAGGTTTAAGTAGTTCTAAGTTCTAGGGGACTGATGACCACAGATGTTAAGTCCCATAGTGCTCAGATCCATTTGAACCACTTGATATTTCGTATTCATTATAAGCAACACATAATGTCAGCTGCCCACTTAAAATCAGCGTCTCGCAAACCAGTCTCTGCTAGTTTTACTGCCGAATGAATATTTGAGCACCAGAGTGCTTATACCCTGTTACCCCTCCCCTCTTCCGATAATATGCTTGCCCATTCCTACAATTCAGTCGTGGTACGTGTGCAACACAGCTTTTTCTTACAATGTAATCCGAGATTATCAGCGCAACAGCTCTCATAATTTTTTATCTTATGAGCGTCCAATTTGTAACAGTTTTGGCAGATGTTTCTTCTTCCCAATCGCCTTCATCTATCAAACCACCACCCTATCCGACAATACAATATTCTATTACGTATTGAACATGTCCCTTTCTGCATGGCTTATAGATTCCGATAAACTGCAGTTGTACTGTGTCTCTAAGGGCAATGTTCACAGGTAAGAAAAGTTTTTCGCAAATGGAGAATTTCGTTCGTATCGAAGCATTCTCGCCTCGGTTTTGGTGGTCTATACCAGATTTGCACTTCCTTTTTAAGTAACTGGACTCATATACAACGTGTTAATGGTATAGGTAGAAATAATATGATAATTAGTATCATAATGTGTACCCATTTCAATGTGTCAGTTATTTTTTCTCTGCGTCTACCAGTTTTTCTGCGAATACATAACTTACTTTTCTACCTGATGATTCCTCCACGGTCGAGGCTACGCCATAAAGTAGACTATGCCTTTCGGTGTAGACTGTCTATTTTGTGGCCACGTGACCGTACATCAATATCTAACCTGATATTCAAGGAAAAGTACTCGTAATTTTTGTAATTATTCGTATGCCAATGAAGTAAATGCTGATGTGCCGGCCCGGTTAGCTGTGCAGTCAAACGCACTGCTCTCCGAGAGGGAAGGCGTGCCAGTCCCCGGCACGAATTCGCCTTGCGGGTTAGTGTCGAGGTCCGGTGCCCAGCCAGTCTATGGATCGTTTTTAAGGCGGTTTCCCATCTGTCTCAGCGAATGCGGGCTACTTCCCCATATTCCGCCCCAGTTACACCACGTCGGCTACTACAGCGCAATCACTTTCTCCACGTAGGCGTACACAATAATTACTCTACCAAGTAAACATTTGGGGTTACACTCGTCTCGTGTGAGACGTTCCAGGTGGGATACAATGGACGCTGAAACTCACAATAACCATGGGTTCGGTGTGGGGCGGCGTTGTGGTGAGTGGACTGTTGTGGCCTGCTGTGGGATTGTGAAACACTGAGGGCTACGGGGGGACGAAGCTTCTACTTCGTTTCTAGACCCCCAGTTCAATGCAATACAATACAAAATGCTATGTAATTCTCTTCAGTACACTGTACTTAGTGATCTACAGAAATGTCTGTACTCATACACCTGAAACCCTGTATAATGCACTGTCATCCTAGATACAGCCTTATCTCGCTTCTCCAGTATGGTGGTGTTTTCCCTGTTTCTCCTTCGTTATATTTTTCCTTTTCTAGCCGGTTTCATAAGAGATTATGGCCCCCGGTTTTATGCTCTGAAATGTTACCACTTTATGTTAAATCGAACCCATATGTGAATATACGCAATATGATTGAAGTTATTTTAAGTTACGTAGCGCCAAGAACATCCGCCAAGCGCAACTGAATAATAATAACGTTTTTATCGAGAGCTAACCAAGATAAATGTGAAACCATATTCCTTACCGTAGGTCTCACGCAGCTGCTAATAACACATGTGGAGGAACAGAAGACGTCTTTTGTCCTGTCCATTTTCAGTTAGACAAACAGCTATAATAACTTCACTGTTTTCGTCATTGGGCCAGGTTTGCATCATACGTCAGTCCTTTAGAATCCACCGTGAAACCAGATTATTACTCTGTAAGAAAGTGAAACACAAAATGGTACCACCATCAGAAAATGAGGTGCATGTACCTCTCCTTCCATTCTTTGGGATAGATTTAGAACCATATCCATTTTTCTCACATAAAGCATCATTTATGCTGTCCTACTATGAAGATAAAACAGATGCTGCACTAATAAAAAGACAGTCTTACTGTCAGAGTACCTCAGGAGTGTGATCACAGCTATATGTTGGCCACGTCTTAGGTGCAGAACAACGACGAACACATTAAATATCGAGGTTAAAATAAATCAGTTGTTACTGAACATAGCCTCACCTCCAAACACTCGAGTACGTTTAACCAGCTTATGGCCACACATCGACTTTTTGTTATTATACCATTAAGGATGCCGATTAGATACGGATGTCCATCACTATCTGGATGAGCATCTATACTCGTAGTGTCCGATGCTGCGAAACCCAAAATATTGGAGCTTAGTGTTCTGCCCCTGATGAGACAATCATGACTGACCGACCGCCGTGTCATCCTCTGCTCATGACGTCATACAGATGCGGTATGGCAGGACTATGGTCCGCATAGCACAGTTCCGACCATTGTGAATATTATAAGGGCTTGGAGTCGCTATTACTCAGTCAAGCAGCTTCTCAAATGGCCTCAAGAGGCTGAATATAGCCCGGCCACCAAGTAAAGATCTCTTACAGTAGCGGGAAAAGAACCTGGGTCAGCACGCTGACCACTCAGCTAAAGAGGCTTAGAGTTATAAAAAGGCCGCAGAGAAATACGTTAACGGTTTTGCTAGTCTTCCAGTTGACGTGTTAGCAAGAATAGTGCCCCTTCATCGCAGAAATCCACATAATCTGCGGTAAGGAATGAAATTTCCTTGTGGATGACGCCACGACTACGTAGATGAGATATATTGTCCCACTATACGTAGATAATCAAACCTCAATTACTCGCAAAGATGTCCAGAAATGTAGCTGAGTTATTAGTCAAATGTAATCAGGCAACAACTAGAGAAAATTATGTTCAAGTAGACCACATCGAGACATTTTGCTAAATAAGATATTTAGCTTATGATTAGTTTCAAGTAACAATCCAACAAATCATCAAAGGACTTTAGAATGCTCTAGTTCAGCGCTTCGTCATCATAAAGATCCTTGTCACTAGAGCTTTTGGTGAATGAAGAGGGGAGAAAAGAGAGGGAAAAATCGTAGTGGCTTTCGTTATGATAGCTCATGACATTCCAGAGAAAGAAAGAAAACTCAACAAAAATTAGCAGTTAATTCGGAACTCTGCTGTTAGCCAATAAAATTACAGTGCCTTAGCCACATAACTAGCTGGTTGTGCTTCGTTATCATGTAGCTAGGCGTCAGAGTCGCGCATTGAAACAAGATTGCGCAAATCATTGTTCTGTGGCATTTTACGCGACTTTCGCTTGTGACAAAGTTTTATTTAAATGTGTGATACAAAAATGCATTGCAGCATGATTTTGAGCTAACCCAAGAAAGTGGCTGGTTGAGTGGCCAGTTCACAGCTCGATGACTGTGATAAAATACCGCCATCTAAACGGCTCCACATAGTGAAGTTCTGTCTTGGTTAAACGAAGCTTTAAGTATATGAATGATATATCAATTAGTATTCCTTTCTTAATTCATTACTTATTTATTCATTGTTTTCTGTAACATGCTCTCTTATTTATCTTATGTAGGTCGTTAAAAACGTTTCATATCATTCACACATTGGTATTCTCTTTCAGTCACTACCAAAGATAATAGATTTAGAATATACCTTAAACCATGAGTATAAAACAAATTTTTTTATAATGGATTAAGCATAAATTAAAAAGAGAAAACACTACACGAAATTCATTTGATGTTTGGATTGTGGGTAACTCGGCAGGTCTAGAATTTATATTACATTATGTTTCAGTGAATGGTACAATGTGATACACTTTGGATAGGTCTTTGGGAGCGGAAATGACTTACCGAATAAAACATACAAGGTTCCATTTAAAAAAGTCATTGCGCTGTTCATATTTTTGTAAAAAAAAAAAGCTATAACGAAGGCAATCATGGTGGTTCATGCCCCCCTGATCGCTAAACAACATTTTCTCGATGCATTTTGTAATTTGCATCTGAACAAATGGGCACCCTGTGGTTAGTAAGGCACTCGGGACTTGGTAAGTCTCGAGGCATTACAGCGTCTTTCATCCATTTGCCTGTTGACTGAAGTTGCTTTTCAGATTGTAAGTGTAATTAATTGTGGGGTTATTGTGCAACTCAGAAGATGTAAAGTCATCAAAATTCTTTGCAGATACCTATTCTGACCAGTTATTATTAGTAATGTAACCATATTAAACTAAATTACAATCATATGATAGTATTCTGGAGGGGATTTGTACAAGACGTACGATACCTAAATGACCGCCGGCCGCGGCAGCCGTGCGGTTCTAGGCGCTGCAGTCCGGAACTTCGGGACTGCTACGGTCGCAGGTTCGAATCCTGCCTCGAGCATGGATGTGTGTGATGTCCTTAGGTTAGTTAGGTTTAAGTAGTTCTAAGTTCTAGGGGACTGATGGCCTAAGATGTTGAGTCCCATAGTGCTGAAAGCCATTTGAGCCATTTTTTTAACTAAAATGACCTAAATTCGTATGCCAAATGGTTACAGTAATTAAGTAAACTCTTTGGATAAATCAAAAAATAAATTTTAAAACATAAAGTATATGAACAGAATACCAAGGCGGTTATGAGGCACAAAGCTAATACTCAACTATAGGCACTGTATGACGAAGCACGCCCTAGGCACTATCTTCCTACGAGTGCGGTATAGTTTCTTTCGGAGTGACACGGCACCCGCCTTGTCCAAAGTCAACACGGATCCCAGCTGGAGCGCTGTTGCGCGGGTTGCCGGACCGTGCGGCGCATGCGATGCGCTCTCCCTTCCTCTCTGTCTCTATCTCTTTCTCTCTCTCTCTCCTCCGCGGGCGATGTTTGTGAATGGTGTTTAACTTGCTGTAGGCCGCGATTCAGCCGTCGCGTCACTGGTCCCTCCTGCGCAAACACGTAGGTCCGTGAGTGATTCTCAGTCGTAGCAGCTGTCTGCCATTAGAGTTTCTGTCTATTGACAGTCTAAGAACATACCAAAGGCAGTTGAACTCGTTTAGTAAGATAGTGCAAGGTTCTGTTTCGAGAAATACGTATCAGTCCTGATCAGATACGGCTAAGAACTCTGCTCACGACTGGAGTTCGTGCACGCCTGACAATCTCTGTCGCATGAGTGCACGCTTTGACACGGTATAAGCGTGTTGTTTAGGAGGTGGGGGGGAAAGGGATTGAACTACGAAAGCACCACATGTGGCATCCAGCTAAACTTCATATTTCATAGATCTCAAGAACAGAGGTCACAAGCAAAACAAATTGTAGAGTTATTGAAGTATTTTCGAAGAGTATAAAATACGTCTCCGAAAAAACTGCCAGTAAAACAGACAGAGGCAAAGTTTCTCAGATTTTCTTCAGTCTGTCTGCCACGTAATCCTGACTTATTTAGTTCCAGAATCGAGAAAGGTCTTTCACGCACATATGTCGATTGAAACATTAACTTCGAGTTTGAAACCTCACTATGGAGAAGTTGAAATCCTGTCTAAGGGAAACAACATAAAACTCTTGGGCAGTGCGAACTTAAAAGAACTTATCTTTTAAACAGGGAAGAACAATACAGATCTACCAGTTCCATATACAGACGCACAGAGGTACTTTCGTATGAAATGGCAAACGATCTCTGCTCAAAAACTGGTAAACTACTGGCAGTGCCCTTACACATTTAGAAAGCTACTTCTGTGATTCATTCAACGCCACACTGGGTTGTTCAGTATTAGCAGTGTGCTTACGGAAGTTGGCACTCACCTTCGACAGATGTTATCCCCTTCATAACGCTGTTTTCGCTTTAAATGCATCCACTTCCGCCATGAAATGAAAAATAAGCAGTTTCTTCCCTTGTAATGTCGAACTGACGGCAGTCATCAGTAAAGCCTGTTTAAAAAGTAAGGTCTAGAATAGATTCTAGACCTTCTAATTTTCGTGATTGCTTCCATTTTTGGGCCCTAAATAGAAAACTCTTTCCATACATGTCCCTTGACTTAAACGACGTGCTTTCCGACAATATATATATAATGTCTCCACACCCCCCCGCTCAGTTTCATAAAAAACAACAGCAGCTGCAACTGATGACGCAGTAATGCGTGTCATTTCAGAAGATTTACTATTCACTCCATCAGTTCCATCACTTGTTCCACGCCTGCCTATGGCTATAGGTTATTTTTCACAAGCGGGATAAGTTAATAACTGAGTCCATTCACTGACCTCACGAATCAGATGACACAATAGCTGAGCAGTCCAAAGAAAACTTGACTGTCAATTCAAATAGATACGCCACTAATGCAATTTTGGTTAGTTGATGTTTTGATCTACCCTCGAAATGTTGTCGAAAATATGTTTTTAAAATGGGTTTTAGGCATATAACGTCGTCCGAAATCGTACTGAACGATTTCGCAGATAAGATTTTGAAAAGTTAATTCAGGAGCCCGCTTGAATTCCAAATGCTTGCGAAAAAATACTCGACCTCTTAGCAACAAGTACTCCTGAGCAAATATGGAGCATCAACACAGAAGCAGAGATTAGTGACCGGAAGGTTGTTGTAGCGATACTGAATACCGTAACAACCAAATAAAAACAAAGGTATCTATTTAAAAAAGCACGTAAAAATTAGCTTGAGGCATTAATAAAAGGCGGTCTCCATCCCTTCCAATCTCTGTAAGCGTAGACCAGATGTGGTCTGAGTTCAGAGCAATAGTATCGATGGTTATTGAGAGAGGTGTAACAAATTAATTAAAGAAATATGGTACTGATCACCAATTGCACAAAAAATAGGTCAGAACACTGTTCGAGATGCTACAAAGAAAGTGTGCCTGATTTACAAGAAAGCAAAATCCCTAATACTGGCGAAGTTTTACAGGAGCTCGAAATTTGGCGCGAACTTCAATGTGAGAGTCACATTAACGAAACT
Organism: Schistocerca gregaria; assembly: GCF_023897955.1. NCBI lineage: Eukaryota > Metazoa > Arthropoda > Insecta > Orthoptera > Acrididae > Schistocerca > Schistocerca gregaria. The sequence continues at coordinate 279,192,032 of NC_064926.1, forward strand.
CTGTCTCGAAATCCTGCAGAAAGTGAAAGAGAATCTGGTCGTGTGTAAAGCGAACCAGCGGCAAGGTAAATCAATATCTTCCCTGCACGATAAAAATTCTGATGTTACTGACGACTGTATACTAAAATATAGTTATTAAAGACAGTTTTCTGATCTTCCTTCACCAGATAAATCGAAGTAAGTATTCCGTAATTGGAATCAAGAGCAACCGGCAACATGACTAACTTAGAAGCAGATGTCCTCGGTATATTGAAGCAGAGGGGAAAAAATAGTGCATCAGGCAGGTTCCTTTCCGGTTAAGCTATTGCAATAGCTCTATACTTAGTAGTCACATTCAACCGCTCTCTCGTCGAAAGATCCGCTCTTAAAGACTGGAAAACTAAAAAGTCAAACCACTAACAAAGAATAGGAGTAATCCGCTAAATTACAATCCCATATCACTAATCTCGATTTGCAGTATAGTTTAGGAACATATAATGTGTTTAAACGTAATGAACTAATTCGAAGAAGTCGATTAGTGAACAGATTGCCAACAAGGATTAAGAAAATATCGTTCTGCCATATTCTCACGAAGTAATGAGTGATATCGGCAGGTGATGTCAGGTAAACCCATATTTTTAGATTTCCAGAACGTTTTTGACAACGTTCTTCACAAACAACTAGTAATCAATATGACTGCCAATGGAGTATCGTCTCAGTTGTGCAACTGGATTTTTCATTTCCTTTCAGGAAGTTCCCAGTTCGTAGTAAGTGAGGGAAAGAAATCAAGGAAAACAGAAGTGATATCTGGCTATCCCAACGGAAGTTTTACAGGCCTTCTGTTGTTCATGATCAACATAAACCATGTAAGAGACAATCTAAGCAACTCTCTTAAACTGTTTGCACACAATGTTGTCATCTACCGTCTTGCGAAGCCATGATCAGCACCAACTGAAAATGATATAGACAACATATCTCTATGGTACGAAAAGCGGTAATCAAGTTTGAAGAAAAGTATGAAGTAATCCACAATATGACTAAAAGAAATCCACTAAATTTCTGTTACACGGTAAACGCGGTGGTTCATGGTGTGGGTTCCTGTAGTCATGTCTTAGTTCATGAACCACGGGCAACGTATGAGTGGCCGAGTAAGTGGTCCCCACAGTCGGGATACCAGTTATTTTGGACTAAGGTTGGGCATCTCGGACATATTCTGAGTCGTGGTCACCTTTGTGCTCATACGGCAAAGACTACCAATTCCGCCGGTTAGTCCCTCAGCCGTTAGGGGTAAAACCCAATGGGACTCGGGGCAAGTAACGCTAGGAACCTACTTCCCTGGTACTTTAAATATGATGCTGGCAACATTCAGAGCAAAATGCCTCGGACCTTTGGAGGTGACGGAGTCCCACCTCTAACTGACAAACCAGGGAGTACTAAGATACGACTTGGCAAACAAATGGTAATGAGATGGGGAGCTATTAACATCAGTGAGGGCTACCGTGGAAAGAGGGTAGAGCTGGCAGAGGCTGCAACTAAGATGAGGCTGGACGTTTTAACTGTTAGTGACATTCGGGTAAGGGGTGAGAAAGAAGAGGAAGTGGGAGAATACAAGGTCTATCTGTCAGGAGTCAAAGCAGGAATAGCACAATGGGGTGTAGGGCTTTACATCAGGAAAGAAATGGAACCCAGCGTAGTTGCAATAAGGTATGGAAGCGAACGACTGATGTGGATAGTTCTGACAGTGTCTAGCAAGAAAATTAGGATTGTGTCAGTATATTCGCATTGTGAAGGGACAGATCTAGATAAGATGGATAGTTTTTATGAGGCACTCAGTGATGTAGTTGTTAGAGTAAAGGACAAGGACAATGTTCTGGTAATGGGTGATTTTAACGCCAGGATTGGGAATCGAACAGAAGGGTATGAAAAGGTTATGGGTAAATTTGGAGAGGATTTGGAGGCCAACAGGAACGGGAAACAACTCTTGGATTTCTGTGCCAGTATGGGCTTAGTAATCACAAACTCCTTTTTTAAACATAAGAGCATTCGCCGGTATACACGGGAAGGTAGGGGAACCATATCTGTCATTGACTATATAATAACAGACCAGGAATTCAGGAAGGCTGTGAGAGACACACGTGTATTCAGGGGATTCTTTGATGACACTGATCATTATTTAATCTGCAGTTAACTTGGGATTGTGAGGTCAAAAGTGCAGGAGGTCAGGTCCATATGTGGGAGGATAAGAGTGGAGAAACTTCAGGATAAGGAAATCAGGCACAAGTACATAACAGCGATCTCAGAAAGGTACAATTTAGTTGAATGTAATCAATTACAGTCATTGGAAAAGGAATGGACAAGGTACAGGGACGCAGTACTAGAAGTGGCTAAAGAATGTCTTGGAACAGTAGTGTGTAAAAGTAGGATGAAGCAAACAGCTTGGTGGAATGACACAGTCGAGGCAGCCTGTAAAAGGAAAAAGGAAGCGCATTAAAAATGGCTACATACTAGAACTCAGGTAGACAGAGAAAGTTATGTTGAAGATAGAAATAGAGCCAAGCAGATAATTGAAGCACCCTAGAAAATATCTTGGGAAGACTTTGGAAACAGGTTGGAATCTATGCGTCAAGCTGCTGGAAAACCATTCTGGAGTGTAATTATCAGTCTTCGAAAGGGAGGTAAGAAGTAAATGACAAGTACTTTGGACAGGTCAGGAAAACTACTGGTGAATCCTGTGGATGCCTTGGGTAGATGAAGGGAATATTTTGAAGAGTTGCTCAATGTAGGTGAAAATATGATCAGTAATGTTTCAGATTTCGAGGTAGAATGGGATAGGAATGATGATGGAAACAGGATAACATTTGAGGAAGTGGAAAAAATGGTCAATAGGTTGCAGTGCAATAAAGCAGCTGGGGTGGATGAAATTAAGTCGGAACTCATCTAATACCGTGGAATGTTAGGTCTTAAATGGCTACACAGGATAATTGAATTGGCTTGGGAGTCGGGACAGGTACCATCAGACTGGACAAAAGCAGTAATCAAACCAATCTTTAAACATGGAAACAGGAAAGATTGTAACAACTACAGAGGTATCTCTTCAATCAGCGTTGTGGGTAAAATCTTCTCAGGTATTGTTGAAAGGAAAGTGCGAGTATTAGTTGAGGACCAATTGGATGAAAGTCAGTGTGGCTTGAGGCCTCTTAGAGGTTGTCAGGACCAGATCTTTAGCTTACGGCAAATAATGGAGAGGTGTTATGAGTGGAACAGGGAATTGTATCTATGTTTTATAGATATAGAAAAGGCATATGACCGGGTTCCTAGGAGGACGTTATTGTCTGTTCTACGAGATTATGGATCATATGTTGAAAACAATGGGCTGGCTGGGTGAGATTAAGATATGTGAACACAAAATAAGTAGTCTTGCATATGTGGATGACTTAGTTGTGATGGCAGATTCGATTGAAAGTTTGCAAAGTAATATTTCAGAGCTAGATCAGAAATGTAAGGACTAGGGTATGAAGATTAGCATCTCCAAACCGAAAGTAATGTCAGTGGGAAAGAAATATAAACGGATTGAGTGCCAAACAGGAGGAACAAAGTTAGAACGGGTGGACGGTTTCAAGTACTTAGGATGCATATTCTCACAGGATGGCAACACAGTGAAAGAACTGGAAGCGAGGTGTAGCAAAGCTAATGCAGTGAGCGCTCAGCTACGATCTACTCTCTTCTGCAAGGAGTAAGTCAGTACCAAGACTAAGTTATCTGTGCACCGTTCAATCTTTCGACCAACTTTGTTGTATGGGAGTGAAAGCTGGGTGGATTCAGGTTACCTTATCAACAAGGTTGAGGTTACGGATATGAAAGTAGCTAGGATGATTGCAGGTACTAGCAGATGGGAACAATGCAGGAGGCTGTCCACAATGAGGAAATCTAAGAAAAACTGGGAATGAACTCTATAGATGTAGCAGTCAGGGCGAACAGGCTTAGATGGTGGGATCATGTTACACGCATGGGAGAAGCAAGGTTACCCAAGAGACTCATGGGTGCAGCAGTAGAGGGCAGGAGGAGTTGGGGCAGACCAAGGAGAAGGTACCTGGATTCGGTTAAGAATGATTTTGAAGTAATAGGCTTAACAGCAAAAGAGGCACCAATGTTAGCACTGAATAGGGAATCATGGAGGAGTTTTATAAGTGGAGCTATGCTCCAGACTGAACGCTGAAAGGCATAATCAGTCTTAAATGATGGTGATGATGATGATGATGATGATGATGATGATGATGATGATGGTAAACAACACAACTCCATAGGCTGTAAATTCTACTAAATACTTAGGGACTACAATTATGAATAAATGAAATTGGTGCAATCATTCATCTAATATTGTGTGGATAGGAAACCAACGACTGCAGTTTATTGGCAGAACACTTAGAAAATGCAAAAAGTGTATAAAGAGACCGCTTACACTACGCTTGTCCACCATCTTCTAGAGTATTAACGTGCGGCGTGAGATCTGCATCAGACAGTGATGAAGGAGGACACCTATGAACTTCATAGAAGATCAGCTAGTTTTGATTTATCTTGAAATAGGCGAGAGTGTTCGACAGATATGATACACGAATTCAAGTGGCAATCATTGAAACAAATGCGTTCCTCGTTTCAACAGGATCTTATCAGAAAATTTCAATCGCCGGCTTTCTCCTCAGAGTGTGGCGACCACCTACAAGTGGAGAAATGATCATCATAATAACATAATAGAAATCAGAGCACACCCGGAAAGATTTAAATGTATTTCCGTCAAGATACTCGAATGTGAAACAGTAGAGGAGTAGGTTGAAGATGGTTTGATGGTCCTTTTGCCAGGCACTTACATGTAAATTGTACGGTAATCATGCAGATACAGACGCAGAGCATAAACAACACTTACTCTACGATTCTAACGAAGGAAGTCATGTCAACGAAAATGAGCGGCACTAAATGCTGGAAGAAAGTGTCGGATCGTACCGTTGAACGAAGTGTCGAGTGATACCGAAAAGGACCTAACAGAATCAAGACGTACCGAGAACTCTCGACACAGCCCGAGTCTCGAACTACACCCGGACGGCGCACTGTGCAACCGTGAAGTATTGCTCGCCGTGGCCGATACTGATGTTAATAGCTTCAATCCTACTTTACATTCTTGTTTCACTTCTCCCACCTGTCCAAAGTATTTTTTAATGAGTCGGACGACAAGTTGCACTGTTTTCAGAATCCGCGTTAATCAGAATGGCAGACAGGAGCTAATGTGCTTGGACGAGTCTATGACCACATCATGATGGAAGTTGTCAGATTTACTGATGGATCAGTGCAGACAATCTAACGTATCTACAATGAATGGTTGGTACAGCAATCGCAGCAATGTGACATGGTCTAAGTACAGTACCAATAAAAATTCATGACCTTCCTTCATAAACGTCGCAGGGCTAAGTGCTGAGCGCAAAGGTGGTGTGCTACAGATGTAGGATGGAACTTGTCTATGGGATCTGGTGGCCACGACTGCTCTGAATGCGTGGCCAACCGCAAAAAGAGTTGCCTTTAAGCTTCATAATACTAATTAAAAACTATTACACTGAAAAATATTAAAATTGTAAGCATTGGATCTACACAATCAGTGAGAATATCAAATTGTTCGTCTCCATGTGACGGGTTAAATGCAGGATTTCACAACACTGTGTGATCTTTAGATTGTAATTGACATAGATTTTTTTAACGGTGATTGAAAGTACACTGTTGATAAATACCGTCACATTCATTTTTAAGCAGTGACTGAAAGTGTACTGTTCTTCAACAAGTACTGTCACATTTATAAACAATATCTGGAACTGAATGACAACTTTACAGTGTACAAATACTACCGTATATTACCTGGAACGAAACTGTAATGTTAATTTCGATTAAATTGTCGAGAACCAAATGCACTCAACAATCACATACAATATGATCACAGTTTGTGTTACGCTATGTCTTCATTTTTATCCTAAATGTACAGTACTTAGTTGTAAATATACTTATCTGTAAATAACCTGAAGCGCCAAAGAATGTGGTATAGGCATACGTCTTAAAATACAGAGATTTGTAAATAGGCAGAATATTGCGTTGCGTTCGGCAACACCGATATAAGACAACAAGTATCTGGCGCAGTAAGAAGTACCTGGTGCAGGTGTTAGATTGATTATTGCTGCTGCAAAGGCAGGTTATCAGGATTTAACTGAATTTGAACATGGTGCTATAGTCGGCGCACGAGCGATGGGACACAGAATCTCAGAGGCATCAATGAAGTGTGGATTTTCCCGTACGACCATTTCACGAGTGAACCGTGAATATCAGGACTCCGGTTCTGTCGCAGCGATTGATAATGGAAGCAAGACTGAAGAAGGATGAAGACGCATTCATAGGATTGGACAACATGGAAAAACTTTCGATAATGTCAAATGGTGCAAGATGATCGAAATTTTCAGAAAAATATGATAAGCTTTCAGGAAAGCCGGGTAATATGCAATATGTACAGGAACCAAGGGGTAACAATAAGACTGGAAGAACAAGAACGAAGAGCTCGGACTAAAAAAGATATAACACAGAGATGTCGTCTTTCGACACAACAGTTCAGTCTGTACACCGAATAAATGGTGACGGAAATAAAATAATGGTTCAAGAGTGGGACTAAAGTTTAGGGTGAAAGGACATCAGTAATAAAATTCGCTGATGACATTTCTATCCTTAGTGAATGTGAAGAAGAATCACATGATCTGCTGAACGAGTAAACAGCCTAATAAGTGCAGAATGTGGACTGAGGGTAAATCGAAGAAAGACGAAAGCAAAGGGAGGCAGCAGAAATGAGGACAGCGAGAATTGGGTTCCACGAAGTAGACGAGGTTAAGGAACTCCGCCACCTAAGCAGCAGAATAATCCATGACGGACGGAACAGGAACGACATAAAAGCAGACTAGCACTGGCAGAAAGCGCCTTCCTGGCCACGATAAGTCTACTAGTGTCAAACAAGGCCTTAATCAGAGGAACAAATTTCAGAGAATTTACCTTTGGAGCACAGTATCCTATGGTAATGTAACATGGGTTGTGGAAAACCAAAACAGAGGAGAATCGAAGTATTTGAGATGTGGTGTTGAAGAATAATGTTGAAAATTAGATTGACAGAAAAGATGAGCAAAGAGGAGGTTCTCCACAGATTCGGTGACGGAAGTAATAACTGAGAAACACCGACACGAAGAAGGCAAAGGGTGGTAGGACATGTGACGTTCCCTGGCAGCACACACACTATTAATAAAATGAAATGACACATATAATTGCTGAACTCGGGCGTGCGCATTTGCAAATGCTTAACAACAACTGCGGCACGCCTGTTAGGAACCTGTACGGTAATGAGAACACTACGTACAGTTCATACAAAAAAAAAAGCGATTCGTATGTACTGTAATTGTTTAACAAAAAAAGTTATTTAATTTTCTGTAAAGGACGTTGGTTATTATTGTAATATTTTCTGTAATAATATTATCGACGTATTTACGATTGCAATATTTCTATACTCATAATGTAATTACGAAATATGTTAGTATCTGCGAAAAAAAAATGTAAAATATAGCCACAGAGGAAAGTAATGTTGTAAGATTACAAAGAGACATTCACAATCAGCAATAATATAAATAGCGCAACATAATGTGCATTCTTTGTCGTCTTCCTCGAGAGCTGAGAGAGAGAGGAACCTGTGACGTGGCATTATATGAATGAGTGGACTTCTTTTGTGTGTATCTATCTTTAGCCGCCATTAGAGGAGAAATTTTAAAGGTGTGTAATTTTAATTATTGATTTGCTCTAAATGTTATTTAATTTTGTGTAAAGGACGTTGGTTATTATTGTAATATTTTCTGTAATAATATTATCGACGTATTTACGATTGTAATATTTCTATACTCATAATGTTATTACGAAATATGTTAATATATGCGATGAAAAAATGTAAAATATAGCCACAGAAGAAAATAATGTTGTAAGATTACAAAGAGACATTCACAATCAGCAATAATATAAATAGCGCAACAGAATGTGCATTCTTTGTCGTCTTCCTCGAGAGCTGAGAGAGAGAGGAACCTGTGACGTAGCATTATATGAATGAGTAGACTTCTTTTGTGTGTATCTATCTTTAGCCGCCATTAGAGGAGAAATCATAAAGGTGTGTAATTTTAATTATTGTTGTGGTCTAAATACATTTAATTTATCAAAATTGGGTATTACTAATGTAAATTAGCTTGCACATGTCATCTATAATATTTGTTTAAAGAATTTTCAGCATTTTTAGCGATTATCGTTGGTGTTGCTGGGCTGTGCCGCGACCGAACGATTTGCAGAGGCGGCACATTTAAAAAATTGTTCTACTATAAAATTAACCAAACCCCTAAACTGGGAGCAGGTAAAATTAGCAGTGAATTACGAAATATTTTTCTTTTACAGCGATGCTGAGGCTGACTGAATTTATTACTGGTATTACATTTGTGCATTCATAGGCGGATAATTAACGTTGAAGTTATTAATCTGTTGGTTCTTTCAATTTCTAAAGCAAATAACTTAAAAGTATAGTGAAGTGTGTTTTGTCAATGATGATTAGACGTTCAGGTCGGCTTGGCAATATTTAACCATTTTATGCTAGCAGAGACAGTCTTGTGTTCCACAGCTAACACCGGGAAAATATTCAGTAAATATTTAAAAACCCATTGCATTTAGAAAATTTGTGCCAGGCCGAAATACGTAAAAAAAATGTAATTAAAATAAATTTCAAATTCATAAATGTTATTAATCAGTCAGTTTGAATGTATCAGCAGGAGAGGTTTGCTAAGGTGCACGTAATTTTAAATGTGCTGAATTCTGTCTAAATGAATTTTTATTACCACACTTAAATAACGGATTCTACAAACAAAGTTCGTACTAAAAAAGTAAATAAAAATATTTAAAGCCATTTCTTCCCCATTTTCATCCAATTCCTTATTTTACATAATATATATATATATATATATATATATATATATATATATATATATATATATATATATATTCTCTCAGTAAATACATCTGTTAAGACACACCACGGAATAACTTCCTCGTACAAGAGGGAGTTGCAGAGGGCACAAAGCTGCAGAGGAAGACAGAGACTGGAATACATCCAGCAAACGAATGAGGACATTGGTTGCAAGTGCTAGTCTGAGGTAAGAGTTGACAACGGAGATGTCGCACTAAACCATTCAGAAACCAGTGGCAATATTTGTACTTGCGACAAAGTGTCCACAGTTCCTTTGTATAGCCTGAGAAGTCCCACAAGAAGAAAAAAAACTTTTTGTAGGCAGTTGCAACATGAAGTTAAAAAGTGATGTCATACCTGTGACTTCATTTGGACGATGATATCGATTCAGGAATTTGTCTCACTCTAGGGCTTCTAGGAATTTTTCAACAATGCACTGTCCTTTCCTATACTGTGTACTGTCCTGTCTTTTCATGCCATTCGAGCACTTTGTTTTCATTATTTTTGAACCTTCTGCCGTGCATTGTGCACATTTTCGCAGTCTCAATTTTTCCCAAGCTTAGACTTTCCTACTGCAAAAGGCGACGTCGCCTCCTTATCACACAGCGCGTTTTAGGTAGGAACTGAATGATGCTGTGTATTTTAGGATTAGATGCAGACTAGATGTATACGTCCCAGTCACTGTGATGGCTGTTTACATAAGAACTCAATATTTTGGCAAATATATGATTAATGTATTCTGTTTTTCCGTTTGATTGGCGCTGGAAGGGAAAGCCTTAAGCTTCCGATTGTTTAATAAATTGCATAACACTTTCATCAGATTCAATATAAAATTAGTGCCCTGATCTGTGATTGCCGAGTAATCGATCATGACCCAAATATAAAAGATGCCCCAGGTATTCAGTCTAACGGTCCGACGTTACACATCCCATCATTTTAGATGTTTTGAGTGCGTCCGAAAGTCATTTTAATAATAACCATTGATGAGATTGGCACGTTTTGTGCACAGTACGCATTTCTAAACCTACTCTTCTACATCATGTCTCCTTGTCCTTCACGAAAAGTTTTCGGCAACTCATTGATCAGTTGCTCTCGACCTCCGCAACATGGATGTGTAATTGTTTTAGTACTTTATCTTTGCAAGCAGCATGTACCACCTCATACAGTCAACACTTTGTCAGTCTACACAAGCCCTCATGTGTCGTAAATTGCAAAAGTGTCCTAAATACATGGCAGTCTGTTATTGTACTTACTCAACAGCTCTCCTCCGAACCACTCACAAGACTCCAAGTTTTTTATTTAAGCTATCAGCGTTGCAGTGTTTTTTGCCTGCTTTATGTACTACCTCACACTCAAATTCATTAAATTTCAGGAGCTTCATATTAATTTACATGAAAGCTCCTTTAATCCTAGGAACCATTTCAACGCAGCAAGAGCCATGCCACATTGAAAATACAGATAACAATGAAGTAAGTAAAGCCATACAATTCAGCACACATCTTCTTTGCTTTGAATCATTCTACTCCGGTGTACTTAAATGCGTCGATGCAAAATGCATAGGGTGTTCTTTACGATCCATCTTTTGGCTGATAATGCGCAAGATCACCAAAATGCTTGTATAAAATAATGAAATAAATTCCCTTTCAATGTTAAGAGACGCCAATGCTGGACTAATCGTTAATGCTTGTTTAAAATTTTGACACTAATTATACCACTGAAATTTGGCCCTCTTCCACAACAAACGGTTTAATTGCTGAGCAATTTGGGAAAAGCCCATCTCGAGTCTCCTACATTAATGAAGAAGTTCTAGGAATAGCTGAAGCCATTTTGTTGTCTGTGGCGGGAAAAAATCACGTGACACAGAAATGAAAACGTAACCCATATATTCACCTCTGTTGCTACAAAAAGGCATTTCTCATCAGGCAGAGTTAAACACACTTCATACGGTCTGTGGAACGCCTTTCCCAATCGTTGTACATATCCTTCCACGTCATTCCATTTTATTAGAAAGTACAGATATAATACCTAAGTAAACCATTCTGTTCTTCGGTCTCAATCCTCTGAGAACTCCGTCTAACCACCTTTGGAAACTGCCGGCACATTATTCAGGCCAAATGGCCTTTGACGATATTGAGAGAGAATTCATGGAACGGGTAACGCGGCTTTTGGTCAGCCTTACAGAATTAATTCCAACTGGAGATAGCCGCTTTACAAATCCACCGTAGGAGACTATACTGATCCAAGTTGTCCAGGGTCACAATTGTGTTCGCTGTTATGTGTGTTTCAGTAGTAGTTCCTGCGTTCACATATTTGTAGATACAATAAAACCTAGACCTTCTTGTGCCATCTGTTGCCGTTTTGGGAAATGATTGCAGTGAATGCATCCCTTGGACTACCACTATGTTGGATAATGCTATCAGCCCACTGCTAAAGGATAAATCATTCCATTATTAGTCGTAGGTGTTCCGGAACTCTGTACTGTTTCCTGTACACTGGAGCGCTGTTGACCACTGCTACCCTATGTCGGGGTTTGCTGGGATTTTGGCAGTTGTCCACCAGGATTAGAGAGATATGCGGGTCATAGTAACAAAACTACACTCGTAGTTTTATATTTACGGCCTAAATGCTTCACCTTTACACATAATTCAGATGGTCTAATCTTCTGCTTCCTGCGAAGGTCCCCACCCCACCAATACAGATTACACTGCTCCAGGATGTCCAAGATGGTAATCAGTACATCCTTTGGCATAGTCACCTTATCAGTTCTAAAATTATCCACATTCATGAGAAACACCACAAATCACTCATCACTACGTACAAAACAATGTGACATACCCATCCGGTCATTTCATTCCAATGGCTGCACAACACATAACGTCTCACTTATCAAGACTACCTTACATATTACTCTTCTCCCTTAACATACGAATTAAGATCTAGTGAACACATCTTTAGTTTATTTGTAGCACCTTCATGACCAGTGAACTCTGCAACCATGTAACACTTGCAGTGGTTGTTGTCAGTTGGAACAAAGTTCTACTGAACGAGTAATTTTCAGATCACGCTTCATATGGGCACTGCATTAAGCACAAAGCATGTGGAAACTTCTATCGGACAGGGACTCGATCCCAGATACTCTGTTTCTATAGAATTGTTGCGTCAACCGCTTCGACCATCCAAGAAAGTCTTCCGTCCAGACAAAATTCCCATATGTCACTCACCAGCAATGTTGTGTATTCCGTCCGTTATCACCTAGTTTCACGCAGCTATTCAACTGACATGTCCGAAAGGATACCACAAGTATAAAGTTCAACTAAGTTCGATTGTATACTTCAAAGGTCAATTTTCATTTGATGCTTAAAAAAAAAAGGTATGTCCTTGGAAAGCACAGTACCTCTTGCTGACGTGTGGCAACACCTCCACATCTTCCTAAAATTTCCTTGCTACAGCACTGAAACCGAGCAGTGTTGATCCCAATGAGGCCACAGTTTAGTCCATGCAACCTGGGACTTCAGTTTCTTCGCACTTAATGGGTCCAAACTAGTTACAGACATATAAGCGACTGTGTGCACCAGAAATCTCTGATCCCGTCCATTTATTAAGCTCGACAAGCAGCATCTTCCTCTGCGTACATTTTTGCAAGTACCATTTGTCCGGGAATGCAGTCCAGCAGCTGAGGAACTCCTATTGGACGTTTACGAATGCTTGTTAAACGCTGTCCATTCTGCTGCTTACCAGACAATTTTGCGCCCAGTGCACTGCTTCCCCACAGTAGTAACACTGAAGTTGTTGGCACTGCTTCTTAATGTGGCCCATATGCCTACACGGTGCACTTAATAAAAATACGGTGAGAACTTGCTGTCGTAATATTTACACAAACAAGAAGTAAGCTAAGATAATGGTGTACAAAGCAGGTGGACATTCTGGAGAGCAAAATAGTGAAATCTGGCAAAACACTTTTTAGGAGTTGCACGATTTTATCTACTTTAATAAATAATTTTCCGTCTTGTTCAAACAAGTGTCAGACCGCTCTACAAATTTTTGAATTCACGCTTCAAAGGTCTCAGCCACTTGTAAAGAGACCCATTCCATGTCTATAATTTTCACTTCATTGTTATCGTTGAACCGTTGACCACTAAGAAACTCCTTTAAGTAGCGAAAAAAGTGAGATCCACTGTACTACTGTATGCTTACTGTAAAGCGTCTGTTCTTAGACATTCCGTTTGCACAGAAACACGTGGCGTTGCTGTATCACTTAGCAACGTCACACTGGAAGACAGTAGGTGGCACCAGTTGTTTTGTATGGGATGGCGGAGTTCCTTGCACTCAAGAAGCAAATTACGTATTAGATCTCACAGTTAGCCCACAGTGGCGATCGCACGTCATTCTCAATGTCATTCAAAATTGGACATTTTATAGAAAATATTCCTTACACACATGTTTTAGAGTCATCAATCTTGAAACTGATTTGCTGAGGACTGCCACGAATTCGTCAACGAGTATTTTGATAACGTCTTCATCTCAGTCTAGCGCTTCCACATTACGTCCTCAGTTATTTGATGGATATATTCCAGTCAATTTCTGCCACTGCTGTTTCTTCCCTCCACAGTTCAGTCTAGTAACGTGGATCGTTTTCCTTCATTTCTTGACACATGTCGTACTGTACTGTCCAGCCTATTGTCTAGTATGTTCCTTCGTCGCCGATTCTGCAGGGAACCTCTTCATTCCTTATCTTATTAGTTCAGGTAATTTTCAGTACATCCATTCTCTTCTGGTTTTCTCACAGCCTATGGTTCACTGCCATACAGTAGTGTGCTCCAGACAAACATTCTCAGATATTTGTTACTCAGATAGAGGCGGATGTATGATAACTGTAGAATTCTTGTAGCCAGTAATGCCCTCCTTAACTGTGCTAATACGCTTTTTACATCCTCCTTGCTTAGTGCGACGTCTGTTGCTTAGCTTCCATGCTCACGTGCTTCCTTTGTCTGCTTCGCAGCTCGCTATTTTGATGTTTATTTTATCACTAATTCTATTTTTTACCTCTAATTATTTTCATTCTTTTTCTGTTTACTGACAGTCCATAGTGTGTCATGATCATTCAGTGATTCCTGCTCACTTTCACTAGGATAGCAATTTCAGCAGCTAATCTTGCCACTGATATAATTTTTTCTTAAATTTTGGCGCCTTCTTTTATTTCTGTCTTGATTCATCGAAGTGTGCTGTGAAAGTCTACATTGCTGTGTTACATCCATTTTAATCCGAGCATTTCGTTCTTGGTCTTCCGTTCTTATTGTTCCCTCTTAGTTTTTGTACATATTTTATTGTATACGTATTTCGGTAAAGCTTATACTTATTTTTGCCAGAATTTCCGTCTTGTAGCATTTCACATTCTCATACGCTATTTCTAGGTCGACGAATCCTTTGAATGTGCCTTGATTTTTCTGGTGTCTTACTTACTTTATCATGCGTCAAGTCAGAACTGCCACTTTGGTGCCTTTGCCTTTTTCTAAAGCCAAACTGATCTTGACATTGTTCCACTGATCAGTATCATTGATGAATGAGCTGGTACGCTGATTGTACGATAGTTCTCACAGTTATCTGCTATTTCTATCGTCGGCATCGTGAAGTTGACATTTTTTCCGAAGACTGATACTATTCCTCTAGTCTGATAGTTTCTACCCAACGAATAGTATAGTCATTTTGTTGCCGCTTCCCCGTAATGATTTTAGAAACTACGACTAAATCCTTTCTGCGTCATTTCACCGGAAATCTTCAAACTCTGTCTTAAATTCTCTAATAATGGATCCCATATTTCTTGCATTTTAATTACCATTTCCTCTTTTCTGATGTCATAGAACATTTCCTTCCACTTGTATAGATTTTTAATGTACTCTTTGAAATTATTCGCTCCCTTCTCCACGTTTAATAATACAATTTGAGTACACTGTTAATGTTGCCGCCTTTGCTTTTAATTTTGCTGAAGGTTATTTTGACTTTTCTAAAACCTGAATCAGTCCGTCCGACAACCATTTCTTTTTCGATTTGTTCACCTTTTCCCTGCTCACATTTCGCCCCGGCTTCCCTACAGTTGCTATTTATTTGATTTCTAAGTGACTGATATATTACTGCATTAGGTTCTTTCGTTAAAAATTTCTTTATTTCCTTCGTTCTCCGATCAGTTAACTCATTTCCTCTGTTACCAATGACTTTTTTCGCGTTACATTCCTTTAACATATACTTGCCTGTGAAACTTTCTGTTATAACCATTTTTAGATATGCTTATTCCTCTGCAACTGAAGCGCCGCATTGTGTACATCGTTAGAGAATTTCAAACACGCCTAATCATTTCTCAGTATTTCAGTAGCTGACATGTTTTCACTATGATTCTTCTCTGCTCCTTGGTATACCTTGCAATCGATTCCCTGATTTCTCAATTTTTGTCCGACCTTGATATAATCCTCTTGGACTCTTCCCGCGTCTCCCGTCTTTTCCTAATTATACCTCACCGTTTTGAGACTGTTAAATAATGTATTGACTGTTACTAGCTGAAATTTATAACACAATTCATTTAGTCTTTCTGCTCTCCTCCTATAGAGTCAAGATTGTCCTGTAATTCGTTGTTCCCTTCACTACCACTGAGCTTTAGTTTCCTGTGAACTTTAAATTGCTATCTTTATTCTACATTCTGAACTACCTGTTCAAAATGCTGACATACTTTCTCTATCTCTTCATCGCCTGATGTTGACGTTAGGAAGTATACATAAGCTACTGTTGTTGGCGTTGTTTTTCTGTCGTTTTTGAGGAGGCGAATTCGGTCTCAGAAAAATTCGCAGCATCTCACAGTCCCTTGTTTCTTCCTGTTCATACTGAAACCTATTTCCGTTAGACAATTTTCTTCTCCCATTGATATTACCTTCTATTCGTATTTTTTCCACCTCACTTCAGTTAGTCAGACTACATATACCTAGATTAAGAAATTGCATTTCTCTTTTCTGATTTTCTGAGTTCCCTACTGAGGCGCTGAAAGGCAATGGCTATATTTACCGCTGCCGCAGGCTGTTCTTCGATTGCTGCCGTGACTCGTGTAGTTTAGGTTCGGAGAACACCACAGTCTGAGAAATTCGAGGTCTACTCTAAGTAATGACTTACGTGATTCCTGGCCACTGAATAACAGTTGCAGCTAATGACTTGAAAGTCTTACACAGAGCACTGAAGGGGCAAACCTTAAACAATCACTAAGGGAATGAAATTATACGGAGACTAAACCTGTGGCCTCAACATACTCTGAATAATCAGGTGGAGTTAAAGTATTACTATATACTGCCCAACTTCGATTGCCTTTCAAGGATATGTGTATGTGTGTAAACTTTTGCGTGGTAGAGTAATTATGGCGTACGCGTACGTGGAGACAGTGTTTGAGCAGCAATCACCGGCACATTGTAACTGATTCGGAATAAAGGGAACCAGCCCGCATTCTCCGAGCAGATGGAAAATCACCTTAAAAACCATCCACAGGCTTGTCTGCCACAACGGACCTCGACACTAATCCACCGGGCGGATTTGTGACGGGGACCGGCTTTTCAAGGACATAGTGCCACAGTTTCCCTACGCTGGGCTGTTCATCCTTGGCTTGTTGATGTGCGCCTCCGTCTGGTATATTTCGTTTTATCTATTTTTTATGCTGAAGTACTTTATAGTGTATACCGTTGTGTTGTGTAAAGGATTCAGAATACCTGTCACGATAATTGGTGTATTTGTGAAAATATGCGTAATGTTCCCCGCTATGTGTGTAGTGGCATTGGTGCCCTCCATTACACACGTAATCACGTTGACTGTCAGTGCGGCCAGGGAGGGCGAGGCACCTGGATGGTTGCTATCCGCTGCTTCCTGGTATGAAGTGAGTTTTCGTAATCATCGGGCTTGGATGCTTTGCCTTTAGTGTCTTCTCAATTTGCTCTTCTCAGTCTTAACGCATTTAAAACATGTCAGTTCTTCAGATGGAAAATTTGTTCTATGACGCCCGTCTTGTCACAACATCATACTATTTTGAGAAGATCGAGACCTCCTCCTTCCTGAATGACGGTCTCAATGTTTTTGGGGCGTATGAGTATTTCTTATTGGTCGTCATAGAGCCTACGTTAATAGGATAGGTATAGAGTCATTATCATAATGTCTACTGTATGTTTGCTATCTTTTAGATGTACACCAAAAGAAGTGATTTGATACATCGTAACTGGTCGTGCACCCGTAAAGTAAAGTTCTTATACAGCTGAAAGCAGTTTGTTCCTGAAACAGCACGTACAGTACTCTGGACATGATAAATGTGTGGGCTGGGGCTTCAACGTTGGATGAGTCAAGCTTGATTGCTTGTGGAACGGTTGGGGAAGAGCAGGACCGACACAGGCGATTACGGAGACGAACAAAAGGCGGTCGAAGAGTGAGGGGCCCGTCTCTCTGGTCTATTGCATATAGCGAACGGCGCAGTATTAGGACATATATGAAGATGGTATCTGTTCTTTCCGACATGTTCGAAAGAACAGATACCATCAGACCGGCCATTTGACCATCTTCTGTGCGGATGCACAAACATTATCAGAAGTATAATGGGCTGGGGCACTACGAATATAGTGCGGCGCAATAAGTTGCGAATGTGGGTCTCACGGAAGGTGTGCCAGAGATACGTCCCTGCAGTCGCAGTATACTATGTGTCCTCGGTGCCTCAGATTTTGTTAACTATCTTCGAGCGGTCTTTGGTAGACCTCAGCTGCGTTGGGGGGTGCCTGGCTCAGAGGGCACCTACCCCTCCTCCCCGCGCGGTGTCTGAGTTTAAACTGCCAACGATTGAATCTACTTCTGACCTCCGCGGATGGGGGAGCGCGTAGCACATTGCGCGGATTTTACTTCTTATTGCTTTTCCTTTTTCTTTTTCTTTAACCACAATTTATATTTCTTTTCTCTTTCGCCGACGTGTTCACATAATCTCATGATAATAGTGAATATTACAAAAACACATGCAAATAAATAAATACCAACAACGCCTTCCACTACTGTTGATTCCTGTGTCTCTCATTTCCCTAAGCACCAAAGGCTCGGTGGTGGTGAGGGGGACACTGTGGGCAGGCCTCGGGTTTCGACCCCTGCCCACTTTGCCCCCCGGAGCCCCACCGGTCCACTAACACACCAAAATAAAATTAAAAAAAGTTAAAACATTAAAAAAAATAAAAATAAAAATAAGCCAAAAAAGTGGTCAGCGCAGGTGGCCTCCATGTGGGGAATCCAGGTTCGATTTCCGGTACTTCTGAGTATTTTCCCTTTGTGGGAAGATTGTTAAAGCTATGCGAATCCAAGAGGAAAGCTATAAAAATAAAAAAAACATGAAAAAAAGAAGAAGATGGTTAGAGCGTCTGCCATATAAGCAGGATATCCCGTGTTCGAGTCCCGGTTGGGACACACATTTTCAACTGTTCACGTTAATTGTAGTTTCATGGAAGTATCAGGAGCCACAGAGTCGACGCCTCTGTCGAGCCAGCAGCGGACCTGATGTAGGCTGTGTCCCAGTGACCCGTGCCGGCGGCCGTAGGTTCAAGTCCACAGGGCGACACGACACATTGTACAGACCATAAGGAGTTGTCTCAGTGGCGCTTTCTGCTGTGTTGTTAACGGAAGTTGTTCGGAGTGCCGTGACGACAATGTTACGACATCAAGGTATCAAGGTACTGTCGATAACACAACCGGTGTTCGTATAGTGAGCTGAACTTACTGTGCTCTTTTATTAACGATGTTGCTTCGATGGTCAGTCCATAATCTGGTGGTGTCAGCAATTCAAGAGTTTGGGTTTGGTCATTGGTCACGATCCGAATTGCCTGTATCCCTCCCACAAAAAGATAAAATAAAAGCAGCCTGTATTTCTTTCTTATATACCTGAAAAATATCCGGAATATTTTACAATAATCATGAATGGAACATATTAAGATAATACGCATTAGTCAGCGAACATTCTTACGAAATTTTAGAGCAGATATTTAGTTTGCTTTAGTCAAGAAACTTTCTTATATAGTTTTAGGGGTATATCTAAAAAGGAGGAGTTCATTAACTGAGTCTTTCACTGGTAATTGAAACTGGTGTTTTAGAAAAGGGTAAGTTGTCAAATTTTAAAATTTAACCTTGTGGAATGGTTAATATTTCAACCTATTTTGGTGAAGGCGATTGTTAGTGATATTGTCTTGCCGCTCTTAACGTGCATGACACAGAATTTCTAAAATCTGCGTGGTGCTCTCCCCACGCCAGGGTTCCCTACCATTTCACCTACCATGATCAGACTTCTATCATTCCACACTCCTCCTCGTAGACTGCTACGCTTTCGTTGGTTATTGAATATTTCCTCATGGCCGTCTCTGAGTTGGCGGATTCGTCCAGGGGATTCGAATGGGCGACCAACTAGAAACTTTCGCCAGTGGAGAGATCATCACACTCAGTGTGTGAATTCACGTTCTGTGTCTCTAATGTGTGGCTTCCGTTGCCCTCTGCATCCTCATGTCGTTGATCATTGCTGACTCTTCTGTGTTTAGAGGTGGGTTGCCACTCTATGTGCAACAAGTTCCGCTGAAGCTCTGTCCGCTCCTCCTCCTTCTGCCAAAGCCCTTGTCAGAGCAATGGTGACTCCTCACACTGCAAATCTTGAGCTGACCATTGATGATGATTTTCATTTAGAATTTGCGCATTGGTTGGTATCGAACTCGGACCCAAGACGTTTTGATTACAAGGCAAAGACGCTGTCCCTACACCAATGGTACATAAATAAGAGTAAACTATTGCTTTGTTCTCAAAATATAAGATATAAGACCTGAAAAGAATTCATGACGAGCTCTATGTGGATCACATCTCTGTATGGATGCATCATTTGGATAAAGGACATTATAGAAATGAAACTGTTAAAACCTGTGAAATGTGGTGTTAAAGGAGCCAATTCAAACTCGGACGGAATGACTGTGTTACAAGTGAACATCACGTAACAATTCAAGGTAGTAAAACAGCGTAAAACCTTCTTCATAGCCAAAAAAATAACACCCGTAGATAATAAAAGTTTCTCGATATTCCAGCCACGTCAAGTGGTTTAAAATCACGAGGTTTTGGCCGAGAGCTCCTCGGCCATTGTGAAGTGGTGATTATCTTCTGGTTGCTGCTGCGGTCCTTATAGAGGGTGTTATAAAAAGATACGGCCAAACTTTCAGGAAACATTCCTCACACACAAATAAAGAAAATATGTTATGTGGACATGTGTCCGGAAACGCTTAATTTCCATGTTAGAGCACAGTATGCACTGTACTTCCTCGATTCACCGCCAGTTGGCCCAGTTGAAGGAAGGTAATGTTGACTTCGGTGCTTGTGTTGGCATGCGACTCATTGCTCTACAGTACTAGCATCAACCACATCAGTACGTAGCATCAACAGGTTAGTGTTCATCACGAACGTGGTTTTGCAGTCTGTGCAACGTTTACAAATACGGAGTTGGCAGATGCCCATTTGATGTATGGATTAGCGTGGAGCAATAGCCATGGCGCGGTACGTTTGTATCGAGTCAGATTTCCAGAACGAAAGTGTCCCGACAGGAAGACGTTCGATGCAACTGATCGGCGTCTTAGGGAGCACGTAACATTCCAGCCTATGACTGGGGAAGACCTAGAACGACGAGGACACCTGCAATGGACTAGGCAGTTCTTCGTGCAGTTGACGATAACCCTAATCTCAGCGTCAGAGAAGTTCCAGCTGTACAAGGTAACGTTGACCACGTCACTGTATGGAAAGTGCTACGGAGAACCGGTTGTTTCCGTACCATGCACACTGTGTGCAGGCACTATCAGCAGCTGATTGGCCTCCACGGGTATACTTGTGCGAATGGTTCATCCAACAATGTGTCAATCCTCATTTCAGTGCAAATGTTCTCTTTACGGATGAGGCTTCATTCCTACTTGATCAAATTGTAAATTTTCACATTTAACACGTGTGGGCTGACGAGAATCCGCACGCAATTGTGCAATCACCTCATCAACACAGATTTTCTGTGAACGTTTGGGCAGGCATTGTTGGTGATGTCTTGATTGGGCCCCATGTTCTTCAACCTACGCTCAATGGAGCATGTTATCATGATTTCTTACGGGATACTCTACCTGTGCTGCTAGAACATGTGCCTTTACAAGTACGATACGACATGTGGTTCATGCACGATGGAGCTCCTGCACATTTCAGTCGAAGTGTTCGTACACTTCCCAGCAACAGATTCAGTGACCGATGGATTGGTAGAGGCGGACCAATTCCATGGTCTCCACGCTCTCCTGACCTCAACCCTCTTGACTTTCATTTATGGGGGCATTTGAAAGCTGTTGTCTACGCAACCCCGGTACCAAATGTAGAGACCTTTCGTGCTCGTATTGTGGACGGCTGTGGTACAATACGCCATTCTCCTGGGCTGCATCAGCGCATCAGGGATTCCATGCGACGGACCTCAACCCTCTTGACTTTCATTTATGGGGGCATTTGAAAGCTGTTGTCTACGCAACCCCGGTACCAAATGTAGAGACCTTTCGTGCTCGTATTGTGGACGGCTGTGGTACAATACGCCATTCTCCTGGGCTGCATCAGCGCATCAGGGATTCCATGCGACGGAGGGTGGATGCATGTATCCTCGCTAGCGGAGGACATTTTGAACATTGCCTGTAACAAAGTGTTTTAAGTCACGCTGGTGCGTTCTGTTGAAGTGTGTTTCCATTCCATGATTAATGTGATACGAAGAGAAGTAATAAAATGAGCTCTAACATGGAAAGTAAGCGTTTCCGGACACATGTCCACATAACATATTTTCTGTCTTTGTGTGTGAGGAATGTTTCCTAAAAGTTTGGCCGTACCTTTTTGCAACACCCTGTATAGTCGCGCTGCCTTCCGTGACATCACTGGTACCCACTCCAGCAAAATATATGGTAATTTTTGCGTTGAGCGGCCGCCGTACCCGCTTCAACCTTCCGATGGTCGGGTGCCATGCTGTGCTTAGCTGCACGTTGCTCTCTTTGTTGAGGGTGTTGTCAAAAAGTTTTATTTTGTTCGCGTCTTTTATTATGCTATCCCAAAAACGGTGTGATAATAGATGTCTCTACGAAAGGCAATACTATGACCGTTTTCTAATGCATGCTCTGCTACCGCTGATTTTTCTGGGTACCGGAGACTAAGTATCTCTCATGTTCTACGTTACGCTGTTAAATGGTACACACAGTCTGTCCGATATAGAACTGTCCACACCTACAAGGTATTTTGTATACTGCTGGCGTTCTGAGGCCTTCGTCGTCTGTCACAGGCCTGAAGAGTTGTCGTATTTTTGCTTGAGTCCTGAAGACCGAATCGATTTTATGCCTCTTTAGGAGCCGGTTTATCTTTCCTGTTATTGAGAAACAGAGTGGCACGAGCGCAAACTTCTTTGGGTCCTTATCGGAGTCTTTCTGCTTACGTATTTTCGGAAAGATAGCTTGCGAAATCTGGTGGTTGTTGCTGCCGTTTTCCTTGAATACTTTCCGCAAGTGTTTCAGTTCTTTCGTCAAGTTTTCAGAATCTGAGACGGTTTCGGCTCGATGGACTAAGGTCCAGGAACAGAACGTTTCTGCGATCGATGGTGATAGCTCTCAGAGTGCAGATATCGGTCTGTGTGGATGGGTTTCCGGCAAATGGTGAGGCTGAGAGACCCGTTTGCTTTGCGGTGCACGAGGTCATCAAGGAACGGCAAGGCACCATCTGTCTATCTCCATCGTGTATTTGCTATTGTCATGGAAGTTGTTGATGTGTTCCAAGAATTCTCCCAGGTTTTCGCATCCATGAGACCAGACAACAAACGCGTCGCCGGCTTAACGATAAAAGCAACAAAGCTTTTCGGGATCCGTGTCCAGGGCGATGTTTTCGAAGTACTCCACAGCAGTAGACATCAGTATGCTCCGACAAACCTCTAACAACGGAGCCACAAGATTGACAGCAGTCGGTCTTCTGATTCAGTATTTCACTTCCTAAATGAATATTCTTAAAAGTTCTCGAAATCATTCTACTGTGTCAGTATGCTGGATATGACGACACTGCGCAATACGAAAAAGGCTTATTTTCTTTATGTTGTGTAGATGAGAGAGGCAACACATCGCACAAGCATCCATCTCTTCAATAAACCTACTACTTCTATTCACAGTGGACGTAGCTCCATTAGTGGTCGGTCTCATGAACTACTTTTTGGTTTCTTTCAACTGCATGTATCAGGTGTAATAAATATTTACAGAATGTAGAAAACGGGAAGACACGACGTTGAGGACATTCCATATTGGTTGTCAAAGAACAGGAGCCAAGAATCAAGTACAGTGCGTAAAAAACGAAGCACAATGCTGTGGGGGAATGATATTGGGTGGATGGATGCGAGTAAATGCAACTGCAGAATGAAAGTTCTTTGACGAGGAATCTACACAAAACGCGGGAGACTGGGACGGGAGGAAACGTATTGGTAGCAGCAAGTCTTTGGCCGCTACTGCGTTATTGACCGAGGGTCCGAAACATGGCACACAGCCAACATCGCCTTGCAAGCACTGACTCTTCCACATTTCAGGACTAAGGAAGTGTCTGGAAGTTTTGCCTCGAAGAGGAGTTCTGCGATGTTATCAGTGCGGCGAATGAAGGCTGTACAGAGAATAACACAAACAAAATTAATTTCAAGTACAAAGTTGTTCTGGGTGACCTGAATGTGAAAGCACCAACAAACGGAACTTTTAATTCTGTCTCAGAAGAAACAGAAAACAAAACCATGTTTTTACACAGTGAACACAGACAGTCTAAAATCTGCAGACTGCTTAAGTTTTCGCGTAGTGGATCGATTGAAATTAATACCAATTAGCAAAACTTCATGAGATTGCACATTTAGAGATTATATGCATTAACTTGATATACTGCTCTAGCAGAAATTGTAAGTTGTTCCGAGTAAAAGAATCAGTCGACAGACAATAACGCTATGTTCGTAGAAAGCAAGTCAACGCCAAGGAAATTGTGAAGCTTACAATTTAAAGCCTCACAACTGAAGGAAGGAGCAAGTGGTAGGACACTAGCTCGGTCAGTACATAAAGGACTAACAGTGGGGCTAGAGTGCCACGTGTACACAAAATGATATACAGCAATCCAAACGCGGAAAATGCTGTAGATCTACCAGTAGGATGTGGTTATGACAGCAGGTACATGGCTCAGACATGTTCTCACCTGCGCTATCTCTCTGTGGTCTGGGAGGAGAATCAATTTCGAGGCACAAAATGAACTAGAAGCACGAAAACCAGTGCCAATATTTCTCGTTACAAAGTCAGCACGTGAATAAATTCGAAAGGAGTTGAATAATCCGTGTAAGGAGGGTTCTTTCGACAGATCATGAATTTTTGGAGAGTATTTGTCTACGACAGTGCATAGATGAGTGTCTCAAGCAGAGACAGGCGAGTACTGGGTCAAGCGGTTTGATCATGTCTTCAGATGATTTTCAAAGACAGTACAGAATAGTTCAAAGTGTCCTCACGACCTTGATGATATAGGATGTGTGTGAACCTTTCTTCATCGACGGTTAGATGCACTCTGCTGTGTGCTGTTTAGTTGTCACGCGAGTCCCTGCGTATGTATATATAGTCAAAATATCACATACATTTTGAATTAGACATATTACGATATTTGATTGGCCGATAGAGGGCAAAATTGAGCTGGAACTGTCGATAATGCTTAAAACATGGCCGACCGGTTCAAGACGATTCAGGCTGGAACCGTGCGACCACTACGATCGCAGGTTCGAATCCTGCCTCGAGCAAGGATGTGTGTGATGTCCTTAGTTAAATTTAAGTAGTTCTACGTTCTAGGGGAATTATGACCTCAAATGTTAAGTCCCATAGTGCTTATAGCCATTTTAACCATTTTTTTTTTTTTTTTTTTTGTCTTCTGACGGTCACGTTGCACTTCCCTTGGTCAGTATCTTAAGCTACGAGCAGCACTGACGCCTAACGTCCTCAATTACATTCCGGGTATACTTCAGTGTCTCCCATCTTGTATAATTTCTGCCATATGCGACTACATCCAGTTTGATGGATGCTATTCCCTGTTATCATCATTTTTAGCATTTTTCTGTGACATAACATTGAGAGCTGGTATCTCAGGATGGGGTAGGATAAGGTTACGATTGTGGACAGGGCCGTAATCAGTTACTCTCGGTTGCACAACAAATACGTAAACATCATTTAAAGAAATTAAAATTTTAAAACAATCTGTTAAAAAACACAATTGACTGTACGAAATTTGAAGGCCTTTTCACATAAAAAAATCCATAATTTTCTACATCTACACCTACATTTACACTCCGCAAGCCACCCAACGGTGTGTGGCGGAGGGCACTTTACGTGTCAGTGTCATTACCTCCCTTTCCTGTTCCAGTCGCATATGGTTCGCGGGAAGAACGACTGCCGGAAAGCCTCCGTGCGCGCTCGAATCTCTCTCGGGAGGTATAAGTAGGGGGAAGCAATATATTCGATACCTCACCCAAAAACACACCCTCTCGAAACCTGGACTGCAAGCTACACCGCGATGCAGATCGCCTCTCTTGCAGAGCCTGCCACTTGAGTTTGCTAAACGTCTCCGTAACGCTATCACGCTTACCAAATAACCCTGTGAAGGCCCCTAACAATAACCTCAGACACCAATCGACGGAAGGCCTGAATTAGAAGTCAGAGGAACAATCCAAATAGCACATATTAAGATAAATGCCGGCCGCTGTGGTCTCGCGGTTCTAGGCGCGCAGTCCGGAACCGTGCGATTGCTACGGTCGTAGGTTCGAATCCTGCCTCGGGCATGGATGTGTGTTATGGCCTTAGGTTGGTTAGGTTTAAGTATTTCTAAGTTCTAGGCTACTAATGACCACAGCAGTTGAGTCCCATAGTACTCAGAGCCATTTGAACCATTTTTTTTAAGATAAATACTTTGTTTTAAAACAAACAGTAACACGGCTGAAGTCCTCATTATAAAAAAAAAAGTGAAATTATTACTCGGCGATGGCTACAAACAATTTCAAATAACAATCGGCTGAAAGCCTGAAATAGAATTCTGGAAAACAATTGCAAATAGCACTTTTAAAATAAATCCCTTGCTTTAAAAAAAAGTTAGCTTAAAAAACTTCATGCAATGTGCCTGAAGGCCTTATCATGAAAGAAGTGAAATTATTGCTCTGCCGGAGGCCACACCAACAATAATTAGAAAATTACAAATATCCTTAAAACAAACATCACAATCTAAGGAATCAGAACAAGCCGTTCTCAGCAAGTGTTCCAAGGGTCGGCCTGGGAAGGTAACTCAAACATAAGGTAAGGTGAGACAGGCAGCCAAGAGTTGTACCCAATTAAGAAGATGGCAGCTCAAACTAGGGACAGCTTAAGCTCCGACCGATCGACTAACCAATCCGCCTAACGTCCGATCACCGGTACAACGACGGAATATTTTTAGGCAAGGGCGAAGAAACACACAGCACTTGTTCTTCAGAAAACACCCAACGCTGAAGGAAACCTAGAAAAAGGTATAATTCCCAAAAAATGTGCACTGTACAATACAAGAGGCTGCAGAACTACCCGCCGTTTCGGACAGCATCAACACTGGCGGAAAAGTACGCTAAGCCTCACGGCAGGTAAATGGGGCGTTAGCGGTCACAAGGCAGAAAATACCGCTGGTTGCACCTCACTAATAAGAAAAATACTAAATTCAATAATGACTAACAAATGAAGAAAGGTGGATGCAATATTTCACCGCCTCGAAACACATCACTCGTTGCCGCCAGACTCGGCGGCCCTGGGAGCAACAACCTGCTGATCAAAGGCGAGATCTCAGAATAGTTGAGGCTGCATTAGCAGTTAACTCTTCACTCAACTTAAAGGTCCATGGTTCGGTGAACAGCGAAGTCTTCGCTCTCGCAGCTACCCCTCCTCGATCCGGCAGTGGCAGCACAGCGCCTGCAGACCTGGCTTGCCATGACACTGCATGGACCTGCTCTCTGCAGCGCTCCAACTGAACTGATCTCCGTTCGCAACTCTCCAGTCCACCCAACGCGATCCGGAAAATACTAGCGGTCACTCCAAAGATAGTACCGCAGTACTCGTATCGATAAGTGTTGCTGCTGCCACTCACGGCCAGGCTAGCCAGCAACTTAGTGACGCCAATAAACCGAATAAGATGCTATAACCACAATGCCAAGATGCCAAGTAATAAGCGACATGAAGACGAGAGGCGCACGACTCAAAAATCTCCAAGTTTTGATTATTCTCTCCTTTGCTTTCTCCACGTTCCGTGATTAATCTCCATACAATGTTGTTATCAAGTCGAACATTCTCCATTTCCATCTAAAACTAAGGACTGTCTAAGTTTTTTTTCACATTTGTCGCCGAGATTATTACTTTAAATCGATACACAAATGGTGGATATGTCTTAGTGTCAGCTACTGCCGGATGGGGACTCGAACCTCTATTTGCCGCTAGTCACAAACTGTCGCCATAACCACTTTTTTTTTAATGACCTGAAAGATGGGTCAGGGGGAAATAGGGCATGGGCCGTCTTTCTAGGCGTGGCGTCAATGTCCCATTCCCAGACATCCAGAGCCAAGAAAGGAAAGGGGTCTGACAGAATCGAGAGAACTTTATTGGATCAATTTATTTATTTGTGTGTGTGTGTGTGTGTGTGTGTGTGTGTGTGTGTGTGTGTGTGTCTGTATCAATTCACGACATCCATCTTTACAAATTTCCTTTAACTGGCTTATAGTGACCTCGCAATACTCTGGCATCTCTCTCTCCTCATCCACCGTCGCTGGCGGCTCACCTCCAACTGCCCAACACTACACAAGTGAATATTCCAACAATTAGTCCAACCAGCCACAGACTGTACACAGCGCAGTCTGCGATTTTCATAGACATCACTATGTGGCATTAGCAACATAAGAATCCGAAACAGCCTACTTACACACTGTGGCTTCTACACTTTTTAACAAATTCTGTAATTACGTTCGAAGGGGGCTTGGGGGGGGGGGGAGGCATGGAGGGGGCGTGGGTGATTTTTGAGCGATGGCTGCTGCAGAAATGAGGAAGAACTTTCTGAATCGTGTTAAGCGCTGAATAGCACACGGCTTTTACATCGTTCTGATAAATTACTGTGTGTTGTAAATCGCGACATGCACAAGTAGTATGTTTTGGTAGAAACACGTTTTAACAGGGTCGTTCTTGCTAACATGTTCCACTTACTTGTAACAAATAATACGAAATTAAATGAAACCGGTTTTGATACAAATATTCAGTGTGTAAGAGAGCAATGAAAAACTGAACATGAAGCATAGAAAACTAGTCGAAAAGGAAAAAAAAAAAATTCATAAGCAGATCGAAGCACGTTCCTGTTTACCTTTAATCAGAACTTCATTGTCTGGAACGTCTGCGCGTGCCTTAACTCAGGTCTTCTCCATACCGAACGTGTCTGAATTTGTTTTAATATATAACAACTCAGAAAACCTAGTTTGAAAAATGTAAGTAGTAATCAATGCCACAAAAATTGCACTGGTTGTTTGGAAAGACAGGGGTTTTGAGGCCTGATGGTAGTCAAGGGAAGGCAGGATTCGGCTACGATTGTGGACGGGGCCTTAATTAGTTACAATTGGTTACCTTTTACAATTACACACAGTTTAATTTGAACCATTAATTCCAGACTAAAAAAATAATTAAAAAATACCACACGTTATTAATGAAGGAATAAACCACCGTGTAAATAATAGTGTTTTCAGTGAGTTACAGTTTAGCAAATCACCATTAAATACAGATACAACAGATAATGTTTTAAAAGCAAGCCACTGTGATTTGGGCAGAAGGCCTTACACGTGAGGAATGGCAATAAATTAAGAATTGTCTAAGAACTCGCTGCAATTTGCAACATACAGGTATTTAAATATTAAAGTAAATCGCCACATACACAGCAAAAGGCATCAGACGCCAGGAATGGCATTCGCGAGAATGACGGTTCAATCCCGTCTCCGGCCATCCTGATTTAGGTTTTCCGTGATTTCCCTAAATCGCTACAGGCAAATGCCGGGAAGGTTCCTTTGAAAGGGCACGGCCGATTTCCTTCCCCATCCTTCCCTCAACCGAGCTTCCGCTCCGTCTCTAATGACCTCGTTGTCGACGGGACGTTAAACACTAATCTCCTCCTCGCTCCTCCTCATGCAGGAATGGCAGTAAATAAGTTTTTAAGGCTTACTGCTAAAATACAAATACCAAATTAGAATTTTAAGGCAAATGACCACAATCACGGCTGAAGGCCTTACACGCCAAGAACGTCAATAATATAAAACAATTTTGGAACCTGCTGTAAAACACCAAATGCAATAGCAGAAGATAACTTAAAAAACAAACATCTGATCCAGACGGTAGTCGTGCTCCAGGAATCGACCTCTGAGAAGGTCTGTCAACAAACACTTTCGTGAGCGATGGGATTGGCAACCAAGAGTAGCATTCACTTCACGAGATGGTAACTCAGAATAGTGCCAGTCCAACGAATGGATAATGACAAGCTTGCCGAAGCCACCTGACGCCCTATAAACCAAATGCGACGATAGAACAATACACCAAAGCTGGAGCCGTCGGTCCGCACTATGTCTAGAATACTGTGTTTAGAGCCACCGGAACGAGAAAGGAATCATTACCACCAGAGTAGAGGAATCACCAACCACCCTACAATCAAGAAAGCTGTCAAAACTCCACTCCTTAGCGAACAAAAGCAGCAAGGCTAGGAAATGTACACTGCCATTAGATACACTAACTCCAGAGTAGGTAACCGGGGCGTTAGCGGCCGCCAGGCAAGAAAAATAATCGCTGGTTGAACTTAACAAATTGTAACAAGTTGATTGCAGTAAATAGTAATAAGAAGTCGGGAAAAATTTATCAGATCCGCCTTCCCCAAGCACGCCTCAGTGACACAGCGAGCAGCAGCAACATGAACCCAAGTCACTGGAGAATCGAGGAATCTGACAGTGGTGGAGGTTTCTCTACTTGGATTGAGATGCACTCATCTTAAGGCTCGCTGGATCCGATTTACGCGAAGTCGTGCACTCTCGTGACCACAGCCCTTCCATCCGGCAGTCCATGCGCGCCGCCAGCAATGCCGGCGTGTTGTCGCCCTGCGCGGACCTGGCTTCTCCTGTCTCCAACTGAACTCGCCATTCACACTACCCAGCAAGACAATGACGTCGCCCCAAAGATAGGGCAACAGTTAGTACATATCTATAACCGCGGCTGATGCCACTAGGGGACAGGCAACGCTTGCGAAACCGATTGGCGCCAGTGGCGCAACCATGCCAACTAAACGATACCATCTGGCCTCCAAAACAGGGTGGAAACCTACAAACAGCACCAACGCGAGCCACAGCGCGGCTCAGGTATTCAGTTTCTGCTCCCACCGAAAGCATCCTCCATTGAGCTGTTGCCAGTGATGGCGATGAAAGTTTCTCTCGAAGTTACTTCTTCCGGTCCTTTTCGTGAAATTGGATTTATTATTCAGTCATATTTTGTCTGATCTACGAGTAAGCACTTTTCAATACTTTTTTTGAAGATTAACGTATAAAAACTCAATCAGATATGAGCCACACAAACAAGTTAAACTTCAGAGCATGATTACAGTAGTCATGGATGAGCTCGTAATACGTGTGCCCCGGTTTAAGACGCAAGCTCCCTGCGTATCATGATAAAGCTATAAACCTTTCACTACGTAACTACAACTGAAGCTCATGACATTGGTGCAACGCAGAAATTGGTATTAGTTCTGATCTAACGTTAAATCAGTAAGTAGCTCGAAACAGCATATCCAAACACTCCGGGATGATGATGGCATTGAAACAGAGGATGACACACGTAAAGCTGAAATACTAAACACCTTTTTCCAAAGCTGCTTCACAGAGTAAGACCGCACTGCAGTTCCTTCTCTAAATCCTCGCACAAACGAAAACATGGCTGACATCGAAATAAGTGCCAAAGAAATAGAAAAACAAATGAAATCACTCAACAGAGGAAAGTCCACTGGACCTGACGGGATACCACTTCGATTCTACACAGAGTACGCGAAAGAAGTTGCAAGTCTCTAGAGGAACGGAAGC
This sequence comes from Schistocerca gregaria, assembly GCF_023897955.1. Lineage (NCBI taxonomy): Eukaryota > Metazoa > Arthropoda > Insecta > Orthoptera > Acrididae > Schistocerca > Schistocerca gregaria. Next base: position 279,223,270 of record NC_064926.1, read on the forward strand.
ATCCAAATGATTGGAAAAGAGCACAGGTAGTCCCAGTCTCCAAGAAGGGTCATCGATCAGATGCGCAAAACTATACACCTATATCTCTGACGTCGATCTGTTGTAGGATTTTAGAACATATTTTTTGCTCACGTATCATGTCGTTTCTGGAAACCCAGATCTTCTTTGTTGGAATCAACATGGATTCCGGAAACAGCGATCGTATGAGACCCAACTCGCTTTATTTGTTCTTGAGACCCAGAAAATATTAGATACAGGACCCCAGGTAGATGCCATTTTCCTTGACTTGCGGAAGGCGTTCGATACAGTTCCACACTGTCGCCTAATAAACAAAGTAAGAGCCTAGGGAATATCAGGTCAACTGTGTGGCTGGATTGTAGAGTTTTTAGCAAACAGAACACAGCATGTTGTTCTCAATGGAGAGACGTCTGCAGAAGTTAATGTAACCTCTGGCGTGCCACAGGGGAGTGTTATGGGACCATCGCTTTTCACAACATATATAAATGACCTAGTAGATAGTGTCAGAAGTTGCATGCGGCTTTTCGTCGATGAAGCTGTAGTATACAGAGAAGTTGCAGCATTAGAAAATTGCAGCGAAATGCAGGAAGCTCTGCAGCGGATAAGCACTTGGTGCAGGGAGTGGCAACTGTCCCTTAACATAGGCAAATGTAATGTATTGCTTATACATAGAAAGAAGGATCCTTTATTGTATGGTTATCTGATTGCAGAACAAATACTGGTAGCAGTTACTTCTGTAAAACATCTGGGAGTATGCATGTGGAACGATTTGAAGTGGAATGATCATATAAAATTAATTGTTGGTAAGGCAGGTACCAGGTGGAGATTCATTGGGAGAGTTCTTAGAAAATGTAGTTCATCAACAAAGGAGGTGGCTTACAAAACACTCGTTCGACCTATACTTGAGTATTGCTCATCAGTGTGGGATCCGTAACAGGTCGGGTCGACGGAGGAGATAGATAAGATACAAAGAAGAACGTCGCGTTTCGTCACATGGTTATTTCGTAAGCGTGATAGTGTTACGGAGATGTTAACCAAACTCAAGTGGCAGCCTCTGCAAGGAGGCGCTCTGCTCGCTGTGTAGCTTGCTATCCAGGTTTCGAGAGGATCCTTTTCTGGATGAGGCATCGAATATATTGTTTCCCTCCACTTATACCTCCCGAGGAGATCACGAATGTAAAATTACAGAGATTCGAGCGCGCACGGAGGCTTTTCGGCAGTCGTTCTTCTCGCAAACAATACGTGACTGGAACAAGAAATGGAGGTAATGACAGTGGCACGTAAAATGCCCTCCACCACACACCATTAGGTGGCTTGCGGAGTATAAATGTATATGTAGACGTAGAAGACCTTCGCTCTTACTTAACCGGCTAAGGGTGTGGTTTTCCACATTTTTCTTCGGAGGAGAGGCGGTGTGGTGTCACTTTATGCGCTGCCCTTTTGTTTACTGTTCGAAATGACGAATCCACCTGTTCTGTTTGGCACCACTGGCTCAGGTATAGTATCGACTACCCCTCTTGCTGCCCCATTGCCAATATCTACGAGGAAGAGATGGTATCTTGGGGTTGTGCCCTTAGAAGGTCTTTTCTTGCTGATGTACATATGGATTTGTTGGCCGGAGAGGAGGCACTAAGTTTGGGGATTGGCGGTAACGTCGCGACGAGAGGTGGTCACGAGGTCCGAGCGGTCGAAGCCTGCTCAGAGCGGAGTTACCGGAGTACTTCACCGTCCACTACAGGCAGCTGGCCGACATCCCGACCGTTGGCTGGCAACATTCGTGTCGGGCGGCCACTCATGGCCTGGCTGCACTCTTCTACCTGGCTTTCATTGGAGGCACCCAGTAACCGCTGCAACACGCTGTGGATCCATGAAACTGCTTGTGCTTGCTGATAAGGGGGAGCAACATTCTGTAATCCTCGTGGTGATTTGTGTCATTGTCTACCTGCCCTCCTTATTATATTCTGGTTTGTACCCGACCCTCAGGGTTGTACTCTTTCGGCTCTTAGTTCGTAAATATAGACCGTAGTAGTGTACTGAGACACTAGTTGTCGTTTAAAGATTTGTCCCAATTTTATATTGTCTTTCCTTTCTCGTTTATACCCGATCATTACTGTTGAGATGAGTCAGCTCCTGGTCGTAAATACAGCCGGAACAATTGTACTAAGACAAAGGTTGACGTTAAACAAAACAGGGGCCTTATAGTAAGATTTAGATGTCAACCGGTTCAATACTTTGATTGTAATTGCATTTCTCATTCGTTAGTTATAATGTGAACATCCAGTGCGTTGCTGTGTTTGAAAGACCGCGACATTATTGGTGTATTTTAGATGGATCTTGTGGTCCCGCGGACTGTGTTCCTTTTTAATAAGTGTTCACAAGTAATGTTTTAAGATGTTCCTTCAGATCGGTCTTAATGACTGATCATCAGTTTAACGTTGAAAATATTAACAGTCAACTGTCATCAGGGCTTTAATCAAAATATGATTCTCAAAAGAGACGGGTTGGGATCCAGTCGCACCTTGGTTGCCGATTGAAATTAAGAGGTTGGTTGCTTTGAAGTAAGCCTGATCATTGTCATATTGTTTGCTAATCTGTTTAACCTTCAAGCTCAGGTGCGGAAATTAACCCCGAACCTTTCCACATACAGCAATAGGCTGCATGATGCGCCACTTCTCCCCGACGTCCATGGCAAAGTCCATGTTTGCAACCACGACACCACGCAGCTCGATACAGATGGGCCCAACAACATGCTCAATGGAATGCTCAGGATTGGCATCACGTTCTCATCACCGATGTGTCTCAAAGAGATCGAAAGAGTTTTGAAATTTATTTTGTACAGGAAAAAATATTATTTTATATTGTTAAACAAACAGGTTGTGTTCTCCTTAATCCGAGTAAGTACCACGTTTCTGAGATGATCGAGAAAAATTATCCCGATAAGCGCCGTAGCGCAGTGCCGGACAGATGAACCTTCATTGTTCGTTATCGACTTATGTTACGCAGAGAGGAAAGAAGCGGTCACACATATTTCGGTAGCCCTACTGGTGGACAGTATCAACAGGGAAGTCTAGTTGAGCACCGAGTTGTTTGATTGTGATACGTCGGTCACGTCGGATGAGAGTGTCCGCACGTTCCAAGAACACTTCAGGAATCACTGCTCTGTGCAGTCTGCCAGCTCGCGGGAGGCCGAAGATTTTTGCGCGACCTTATTGCTATGATGATAGGCGCCTCGCCCAACTACTCACCGTGATTTTGTTCACTGCCAAGTGTCAATAACAGTCTGCAACCACATGTGAATATGTGTGATTCTCTGGTTTTGAAAAGTACGTACAGCGTCGCCACCAGTCAGAACTTCAAGAAACTTTAGGGACTGGAGCGAAAATTTTTCACGATAACCCAAAAATAATTCCGCATTTTTTCAACCGAAGCAGACCGATAAAAGTGATGCATAACTTACTTAACACTTCTCGTACTTTAAATATAAAGCAACACAAGGACGCAATTTTGCTTACGGCAGTCCGTGGTTTGTTGATTTGTACGCGAATCACCTGAAATGTCCTTGTGTACCCTGCTCTAAGAAATTTGCATATAGCAATGGTTGGCTCTGCCTGGGCTTAAAATACATTTCTCATCGAGTGACACTGATTTCAGCCTCCTAAGTACGAGGGTCGGTCAAAAAGTAATGCCTCCCATTTTTTTTCTACTTAAAAAAATTAAGTTACGTGAAAAATTTGAATTTGGCGCCATTCCTCAAACCTTCTTCTGCAATCCACTGCAACAGGTGGCAGCACAGCAGAAGTTTGTAAGATGGCCGACATCGATGTTCGTTTGAGACAGCGTTGTGTGATTGAATTCTTGAATGCAGAAGGTGAAACGCCCATACGCATTCATGAAAGACTGAAGAAGGTGTATGGTGTTGTGACAGTGGATGTCAGCACTGTTAGATGATGGGTTCGTCGTTGTAAGGAAGCTGAAGGGCAAACACCGTTGACTGACGAAAAGCGGAGCGGCAGGCCGGTGAGTGCAGTGACTCCACACAACATTCAGCAAGTTGATGACATCATTCGTGGTGACCGTTGGGTGATTGCAGATGAAGTGTGTCGCATTATTTCTCTTTGTAAAGGCAGTGTGATCACGATTATTAAACAATTGGGGTACTCAAAAGTTTGTGCACGGTGGGTTCCAAGAATGTTAACCGATCAGAATAAAGAGGCAAGGAAAACAATAGCCTCCCAACACTTGCAGCGCTTCCGTTTGGAGGGAGATGAGTTTCTGAAAAAAATTGTGACCGGGGACGAAACATGGGTGCATTTTTTTGAACCCGAATCAAAGAGGCAGTCAATGGAGTGGCGTCACACAAGCTCGCCGAGGAAGAAAAAATTCAAAACTGTGCGATCGGCAGGGAAAGTTATGGCAACAGTTTTCTGGGATACAGAGGGTGTGATTCTGGTTGATTTTTTGGAGCAGGTTTGCACAATAAATTCTGTTCAATACGTCACAACCCTCAAAAAACTTAAAGCACGTCTTCAGCGAGTTCGCCCAACAAAATCAATGGCAGATGTTTTAATGGGAAGTTTTGCCTCATCCCCCATACAGCCCTGACCTGGCACCATCAGACTTCCATCTGTTCGGGCCACTAAAAGAAGCTCATCGTGGGATTCATTTTGAAGATGAGGAGGCCGTCAAAACATCCGTGCGTCAATGGCTTAGGAAGCAGAGCTGTGATTTTTACCGTGCTGGGATACATGCCCTTGTTCAAAGATGGACCAAAACTGTAGAGATGGGCGGAGATTACATTGAAAAATGACAAAATGATCCTCAATGTTGTGGTTTTCAACCTATGTAATTGCATTTAAATTTCCTGACAATTAAACGTAGAAAAAAAATAGGAGGCATTACTTTTTGACTGACCCTCGTACTAAAAGCAATCGGAAAGCAACCACTGAATTAGTGAGATTGTAGCGTCAGAGACACTGCTATTCTTCCAGCAACGAGAATGTCCTCGTCTGCGAAGATTTGCTTCCCCATCCATTCCGTTCGTTTGACTTACTGATTTACAGAGGAAAAAAGATCAAGACCATCTGCTTAACAGCGTATCTGCGTGGCATGGATCCGACATGTCCTTGGGTGATATTCGAAGGTATGTATCACCAGCCTGCTCGAGTGGCCGAGCGGTTCTACGCGCTACAGTCTGGAACCGCGCAACCGCTACGGTCGCAGATTCGAATCTGCCACGGGCATGGATGTGTGTGAAGTCCTTAGGTTAGTTAGGTTTAAGTAGTTCTAAGTTCTAGGGGACCGATGACCTCAGACGTTGAGTCCCTTATTGCTTAGAGCCATTTGAACCATTTTTGTAACAACAGATTCCAATGCACACAACCCACAATGTCCATAAATTATCAGTTGGTGCACTGTGAACGCTTAGATGGCATACGGCGGCGTCAATAGATGTGTTCTGCCGGGTTCAGATGATCCATATTACTTTTGGTTCACAGTTATGCTCCTCGATCCGCTGTAGTATGATTCAGGTCTTGTGCAAAGGAGGGTTTTCCTGTTGACATCTGTCATCGCCATGGGAGGGGGGAGGGGGATTTTCATATAAGAAGCATCATTGGAGGTAGGCGTTCCCACAGTAATATCCACGCAGTCCTCAGCTCCCATGATGAGTTCTATTACTTCCAGGAATACCAGGTGAATATCCCTCACAGAATGATACAGCAACAACTTCTTTCGAGACCCGTTTGCTTACGGACACGACCTTTGCAACGAGCAATGTGATTCATCCGACTGGTTGACACGCTTCCACTGATCAACTGACCAATCTCTATGAACTCTTGCTGACTTCAATCGTAATTGACGATACTGTTAGGGCAACATGGCAACGTGTAAGGGTCGTCGGTAGCGGAGAACCATATTTAGCAATGAGTAGAGAAAGGCGTGCTCTGTAAAAATTGTACCTGCTCGAGCTCTGTATTCTGTGATCAGGTCTGCCCCGTTTTGTCGACTATCCTGCTTTGCCTACCAGGCAAGAGTCGATCTCCACTAATTGTAATGAGGCCTCCGTCATTTTTTCGTCTACTCGAAGTTTCCCATTTCTTCATCGACTTTCCGTAGATGGTCAGAACGGTAGCATGCAACAGCTGACCAATTTCACCGTTTCCCAGATGGTCCTTCCCAGGCGCCGGGCCGTAATAGTTTTCCCTCTATCAGAGTGATTTCAGCGGATCACCCTATTTGAGGCTAGTGTCGTTGCTATTCCCTTATGATATGTATTCGTCTTGTACAATGAAGCGCCAAAGAAACTGGTTTAGCCATGCCTATACATATACAGAGATATGTAAACAGGCAGAATACGGCGCTGCCGTCGGCAACACGTATATGACACAAGTGTCTGTTGCAGTTGTTAGATCGGTTATTGCTGCTACAGTGGGACAAATTATCAAGATTTAAGTGAGTCTGAATGTACTGTTATAGTAAGCGCACGAGCGATGGGACACAGCATTTCCGAGCTAGCAGTGAAGTGGGGTTATTCCGTGAGATCATTTACCAATATCAGCAATCCGGTAAAACATCAAATATCCGACATCGCTGCAGCCGGAAAAAGATCCTGCAAAAACGGGACCAATGACGACTGAAGATAATCTATGAACGTGACAGAAGAGGAAATTACTGCAGATTTAAATGCCGGGTCATCAACAAGTGTCAGCTTGCGAACCATTGGTTCAAATGGTTCAAATGGCTCTGAGCACTATGGGACTTAACATCTTAGGTCATCAGTCCCCTAGAACTTAGAACTACTTAAACCTAACTAACCTAAGGACATCACACACATCCATGCCCGAGGCAGGATTCGAACCTGCGACCGTAGCAGTCCCGCGGTTCCGGACTGCAGCGCTAGAACCGGCCGGCCTGCGAACCATTCAACGAAGCATCATCAGTATGGGATATCGGAGCCGAAGGTCCACTCGTGCACCCTTGATGACTGCGTGACACAGAGCTTTAGGCCAGGCTTGGATGCTTCAACACCACATCGGACTGTTGGTGACTGGAATCATGTTTCCTGGTCGGACGAGTCTCGTTTCAAGATTAGGGCGCATGAACCTTTACGGATATGGAGAAAAGCCCTTGTACCCATGGACCCTACATGTGAGAACGAAACTGCTCAAGTTGGTGGAGGCTTTGGAATGTGGTGGAGCGTGTGCAGTTAGAGTGCATTGGGACCCCTGATACGTATGTATATTATTCTGACAGGTGACACTTACGTACGCATCCTGACTGATCACCTGCATCCACTGATGGCCATTGTGCATTCGGAAGGATTTGGGCAATTCCAGAAGGACAGTGCAACACCCCACACGTCCAGGTTAGGTACAGAGTGGCTCCAGGAAAACTCTTTTGAATTTCAACACTTCCTCTGCCCACCAAACTCCTCATACATGAACATTGTTGAGCATATCTGTGATTGCTTACAACGTGCTCTTCAGAAGTGTTCTCCACACCCTCGTACTCTTACTAATTTATCGACAACCCTGCTGTATTCATGGTGCCAGCTCTACTTTAGCCATTAGTCGAGTCCATGCCACGTCGTGTAGCGTAACCTCTTCGTGCTCGTGGTACTCTACACGATATTAGGCTGGTGTACCAGTTTGTTTGGCTCGTCAGTGCATATTTTCCTTTCCATTTCACGTGCCTGCGATGCTACCAGGCGGCATTCAAGTTCGCTGTGGACAGTGCTCACAATGTTATGGCTCATAAGTGTACTTGAAGTACATTGGTTAATACTGTCTTCACCTTTGCCTCCAGGAAACACTGGTGACGCTTTATATAGCTGCTCAGGGGAGCCTATTTCTTAAGGATTTATTCCCGTCCTTCTTGATTTAATACATAGCAGTTTACAGTTTCAGCAGAGGGATACTTCACCTCTTAGTGAATTATTATTACTATCTATTAAGTACAGCTCTGCAATTGTACTGATTTCTGTATTGTGATATACTGTATAGTGATGGAAATATCGTTTCAGTTGGACGAAATTCAGTTTTCGTGAACGTTACTGTACTTAGAAAACCGATGCAGCCAGAAGTTCAGAATAGTTTGTCGAGGTTTTGATATCGCTTTTCCCGAACACGAAACATTGGCTTTAATCTCTGCCCGTTTGTACTCTCTGCGTCCACTGTTTTCTCATCAGAATTTGCAGAAAATACCACCTCATCATAATCAGAGAAAGCATACATTAGAAGAAAGGATAATATGATGACAGTAAATGTAGGAGTCCATAGCAAGTTTCTGTTTAATCACTCACTACCTGCAAAGCTAGACGACATTGCTATTAAAGCACATTTTCATTGAATGATTACTAAGAAGTTTTGGAGAGAAGTTGCAAAAAAACATCGATAATTCGTTAGCACTCAAAATCCATATACAAGTTGATAAGTCAGATTAAAAAAGAAGTTTCTGGTGCTACCAACGCTTTTCCTGAGAATGGACTGGAAAGTATTGCAGCTATACGAACAACGTTTACGTGTAATAAGTAAGTTGATGGTAAAGTTACTTTTATGGAACGTATTTCTTATCTCAACAGAAATGAAACATATGAAATGTATTCGCAGTTGCAAGTATGGCCAACCGTCGACATTGTTATAGAAGAAAGACAGCGAAAATTTTTGTCGGACCTGGACTCGAATCCAAATTTCTCGCTTACTGTTAGGCAGTCCGGGCACGATTCACGGCCAGACCCAAACTTCCATGTCATTAACCATTGTCAACCATCTGTCTACGATCTCACTTGTACAGTCATTATGTTTACTCCCGTACAAGGGAGACATCATAAGTGAAAGTCGCTTTCCTGGCGTTGCAGGATAAATAAGAAATCATGATTTTCCTGGATGTTAAGTCTAGCTGTAGGATTAATGACACTCGTGGGATGAGGTCATGACGTTGCTTGTAACGGCATTCTGAGTAGCATTGAAATCGAAACAGCAGCCTACCTCAGGGATCAACCAGAATCCTTTCTTCTTTCATTACGTCGACTGTCTTCAGTTTCGGGGGAAAGTCTACGTTCGTTCAAGTATTACTCTAATTTCTCCACAGTCTCTAGCATCCTTAAAACATTTAGATATTCTGCTCCAAGCACTGTTGACTCACAGCGAACCGTCAGGTGGATATTGTTTCTGGCTTCGATTCAAGAATCTTGAGTGGTGGAAACGTATTTTTGTAACTTAGTAGAGCGTTTGGTCCGGCCTCCATAACTTAAATCGCTTCTGGTAATCAGCGTTTCTAGCCTACCTGATTTTTTTCTCCTACAGCTTCATACATGTAGTTATATTAAAACTTATCTTGTTTTCCCCTCTATGTCTGGAAGTACACCATACGAAATATGCTTTGGTAGACAGAGGTGCTTTCATCAACAACTTCGTAGCTCCATTAAAACGTCAGTCTGGCCGAAAGTATTAAATGCAAATCCATTGCAACAAACGATCGTCCAAGTTTCTCTGCCGTAGGCGAACAATAAGAGATGATGAAACATTTTCAGAGACGGGCGAGTTTTCATTTGGCTTAGTTAATACATCGGCTGGCTCGCATTCCTAAGCTTCCCTCCCGATGGAAAATATTGAGAAAAGTGATCAATCCCAGTTTACTCCGACAGACATTGTACCGTTTGTCCAAAACGAACACACGTGAAAATGCCTCAATAGAGAGAGCGTTCCCAGGAGAGATATCACCAGGCTATTCCAGGATTTTAAAAAAATCGTACTTGAAAACCAGCCGTGCAATATTTCCCTTTCTGTGAAATTAATGGTACTTGCTACAGCTGCGCGCTGTACTGGAAAAAAATGTAAATGTCGCGTGACTAGGGCCTCCGGTAGGGTAGACCGTTCGCTGGATGCAAGTCTTCCGATTTGACGCTTATGAGGTACCGCCTTATCGTAGCACTGTTCGTGTGGGCGGGAGAGTTTGTGTGCTCCAAGGAAGCTGAGAGCTGTATCGGTGGTAGCATAGCTACTGGCAGGTCCAGTCTAGCCGGGCAGGTCTCAGCAGAGGACCCCAAGTGTGCCTAACAACGACCCGACTTATATCCTACATATCGTATTCCCTACCCTCTCCTCAGTTACCATTCCTTTTCTTTCTCTAAATACCTTAACACACCACTGCCTTGTGGTTGGTCTCGGGAGGGATGAAAGCTAAGGGTGAAAACCCTGAAAGAAAATCTGGAGTGTGGCCCCAAAGTCATTTGGAAGGCGTACTACGTTCCCTTCCGGCAGCTCCTGCAACCGAAGTGATACCAGACGTATTGGTTTGCCTTTCCTCTGGATATTATCATTTAGGTCGAGAGGGAGATCGTGATGATTGGGCAACTCACCTGTCTTCATATTTATCGCTCAGGCTTGTAGCATCCTGGAGAGCACACTTCAGCGACGTCCAAGGACTTCGGCACTACACGGGAAGAGGCAGTTACCGGTTATAGGCTCTGTCTGATTGGCGTAAGACTAGAGTGCCAGGGGCCACTTCCGACAGTGGGAGAGATCATTGCATCTCATTGGACAGCTACCGCCCGCCTCAAGTTGGGCAGTCCCCAGCGAATAAGGTGCTGTCCCGGCACTATCCGCCTGCTTAACGGGCTGTGTGGAGCTTAGATGTAATCTTTGACAAGCGGGATGATATAGTACACCTACCAACAACAAAAATGAAATAACAAAGAAATCAATATTTCGTATTGCCTCCTGGAATGTTAGGACAATGTGTCCAAGATACATTGACGATGCCCAAGAGGTTGTTTTCATCCGTAAGACTGCCGTAATTGACAGAGAGCTCCATCGTTTGAATGTAGACATCCCGGGACTGCAGGAGACGCGGCGTCCAGACGCGGGCTTTGTCATGGAGGATAATTACACATTCTTCTGGCAGGGGAAGTCTCAAGACGAGCCAAGACTTCATGGCGAAGGATTTGCTGTTACAAACACCCTGCTGGACTGTACTGTGCCACCATCCGGTGGAACAGAGCGAATTATTGCTTTGAAAATATGCTCCTCAAGTCGCACTGTCAACATCCTAAATGTGTACGCTCCCACCTTATCATCCAGCAAAAATGGTACAAATGGCTCTGAGCACTATGCGACTTAGCATCTGTGGTCATCAGTCGCCTAGAACTTAGAACTAATGAAACCTAACTAACCTAAGGACATCACACACATCCATGCCCGAGGCAGGATTCGAACCTGCGACCGTAGCAGTCACGCGGTACCGGACTGAGCGCCTAGAACCGCGAGACCACCGCGGCCGGCTATCATCCAGCATGGAAGAGGAGGATCGGTTTTATGGTTTACTCAGTGACAGAATAGCCAAGGTACCCAGCACTGACACACTGTATATTCTAGGGGACTTTAATGCTAGAGTTGGATCAGATAATGACATATGGCCGAATTGCCTGGGGCCTCATGGGGTGGGAAATATGAATGAAAATAACCAGAGACTGCTTTGCTGCTTTTATGGACTCTGTATTGAAAACACATATTTCCAGCTTAAGGATCAGCACAAGGTGTCTTGGAGACACCCGCGCTCTCATCACTGGCATCAACTTGACTTAGTCACAGCTAGGCGTACTGGTCTCAAAAATGTGCTACTGACACGAAGTTATCATAGTGATAATTGCAACACTGAAGATGCCCTGGTGGCGTGCACATCGAGGCTCACTCCTAAGAAATGTCACCACGCTAAACCGAGAGGTCATCCCCGTATCAACACAGACCATGTTCATGTCACACAAGGAAAGCAGGATTTAGGCAGAAATTATGAAAGTGCTTTCCCAGGAAATGTGCAAGCAGAAAGGAATGTTGATGAGAAATGGGCAAAACTCTCGGGTGCAATCTACAACTCCGCAGTATTGGCCTATGGAATAAAACGAAAAAGAAATAAGGACTAGTACGAGCAAAAATTGGAAAAATGGAACCAGACACTGCGGCTAAATGGAAAGCCCAGCTCGCTTACAAAAGAAACCAAAATGAAAGAACTAGAGATGACGAGCAGCAAAGAACAGGGCACAGGAAACATCCAGGAAATGCGCAAATAACTACTGGCTGAATTTATGTGCAGGTTGTTGTGGTTGGCAGGAGAGCCAACACCGTGTTACTAGAGGAGGCCGAAAGGCACGCGATTTAACTCACGCAGGCTGGCGTGAGGTCTGGAACAAGTCAAGGAAATTAGAATTTAGAAACAACGGACGTAGCTGGTGGAATACTTAACTTTAATCCATTAATGATGAACGTCGCTCTTGACGGTACATAGTTCACAATATCAATAGTAACTGATAATGGCGCCTTGCTAGGTCGTAGCAAATGACATAGCTGCAGGCTATGTTAAACTATCTTCTCGCCAAATGAGAACGTAAGTAGGCAGTGAACCATCGCTAGCAAAGTCGGCTGTACAGCTGGAACGAGTGCTAGGAAGTCTCTCTCTAGACCTGCCGTGTGGCGGCGCTCGGTCTGCAATCACTGATAGTGGCGAGAAGCGGGTCCGACGTATACTACCGGACCGCGGCCGATTTAAAGGCTACCACCTAGCAAGTGTGGTGTCTGGCGGTGACACCACACAGGTATACAGAAAGCGGCCGATTCTGGGGATGCCAAGGCAATGTACGATGGTATTAAGAAATCAATGGGACCAACTGTCAGAAAAACAGCTCCTCTGAAGTCCAAGAAGGTGAAGTCATTACTGATGAAGGCAAACAAATGGAACGCTGGGTTGAACACTATCTCGAGTTGTATGCAGCCGACAATGAAGTTAGCAAGGATGCATGTGACGCCATCAAACAAATGCCAGTTATGGATGAACTAGATGCAAGGCCTACTATGGAAGAACTTAGTAGAGAAATAAATTCTCTTGCTAACGGGAAGGCCCCAGGTGAAGATGGGATCCCAGCAGAGGTTATTAATTATAACAAGTCTGTTCTTCTCAAATCAGCTGAGAAGAAGGTTATGTCCCGATGAATATGCGGAATTCGAGGATAGTTACTCTACATAAACAAAATGGAACAGAAGTGACCGTACCAATTACCGAGGCATTTCATTACTAAGTGTAGCCGGGAAAGCTTATGCAAGAGTCATCCTAATGCGACTACAAATCTTAGATTCCAGAATCTACCCAGAATCTCAGTGTGGCTTCAGGCCCGGCGGATCAACCGTAGATAAAATCTTCTCTTAAGAGAAAAGTCGTGAGCAGCAGAGGCCACTTTATATTGCTTTATTGACCTAGTTAAAGTGTTTCAGTTAGTGAGCAGAAATGGGCTTTCCAAACTGTTGCAGAAGATTGGATGCCCACCTAAACTACTACAGATAATTGTCTCTTTCCATGAGAAAACACAAGCAACAATCTGCTTCAACGGTAAAACATCAGAAGCATTCCCTGTTAAAAGCGGTGTGAAACAGGAGTGCGTGTTAGCTCCTACAATACTTGGGATTTTCTTTTCCCTTCTGCTCAGATTTGCCTTTGAAGACCGTGAGGAGGGAGTGTATCTACATACGAGGTCTGATGGAAATCTTTTCAACATTTCTCGCCACAAGGTCAAGACCAATGTAAATACAGTTGTTGTCCGTAAGTTGTTATATGTGGACGATGCAGCTCTAGCAGCGAACACAGAAGATGAGCTGCAGTATATTATCAACAAATTATCAAATGCGTGTGAAAAATTTTGTCTACTCATCAGCCTTCGAAAGATTAAGATCATGGGGCAGAGCACTATCAACCTTCCATCCATCAGCATTGATGGCAATGCTCTCCAGGTAGGTCATGACTGTACCTATTTGGGATCGACAGTATGTAGCAACTTGTCCATGGACACTGAAATTACTAACAGCATCGCAAAGGCATCACCTGTCATGGCTAGACTGAAAAACAGAGTATGGAACAAGGGACTGCTTACCACAAAAACCAAATTAAAAGTCTACAACGCTTGTGTTGTAAGCACCGTTCTCTATAGTTGCGAGACATGGACAACTCTTTCTAGGCATGAATCTCGACTCAGCAGCTTCCATCTCCACTGTCTCCGGAAGATCCTTCAGATCGCTTGGAGAGATAGAGTACCCCAGACTGAAGTCTTTCATCGTGCAAGCACTACCAGCATCTTTTCACTCCTGTGTCATCGACGTCTAAGATGGTTGAGACACGTCAGGCGCATGGATCCTGAACGGATGCCGAAACAACTGCTGTACGGAGAACTTCAGGAGGGTGTGAGGCCAGTGGGACGACCGCATCTTCGTTTCAAGGAATTCTGCAAGAGAGACCTGACCAAGACCAGAATCAATCCAAGTCGCTGGGAAAGCATTGCAGATGACCGTGTCAAGTGGCGAGTAACTGCACGCAACGGCGTCAAGCTCTCAGAGGACGAACGCACAGAGGAACAAATCAGGAAGAGGACAAAGCGAAGAGACAGAACGGCTTCTGTTCGAGGTCCCTCAGATTTCACGTGTCCAAACTGCAGTAGGGACTGCCACTCTCGAGTAGGACCTTTTAGCCACAGCAGACGCTGCAGACTCAGAACCAAGTATGCCACACCATCATCCCTCAAGGATGGAGAGACGCCATTTTTTAATTCCAGGATTTAAAAAAAGATCATACTTGAAAAATAGCCGTACAATATTTCCCTTTCTGTGAAATTAATGATACTTGCTACAGCTGCGCGCTGTACTGGAAAAAATGTAAATGTCGTGTGACTAGGGCCTCCCGTCGGGTAGACCGTTCGCCGGATGCAAGTCTTTCCATTTGACGCCAGTTCGGCGACTTGCGCATCGATGGGGATGAAATGATTGTCATTAAGACAACACAACACCGAATTCCTGAGCGGAGAAATTCTCCGACCCAGCCGGGAATCGAACCTGGGCCTTTAGGACTGACATTCTGTCGCCCTGACAAATCAGCTTCCGGGGGCGAACGCTGTACTGGGATTATGACACTCGTAAATGTTGTAGCTGAGGAATTGTTCGTTCCGTGGACAGCTCCCACCATCCTTTGAGGTACCTGTCTTTGTTTTCTTTGATTGGTTACCCCCTTTCAGAAATGAGTCTTACAAGTTATCAAAAAATGGTTCAAATGGCTCTCAGCACTATGCGACTTAACTTCTGAGGTCATCAGTCGCCTAGAACTTAGAACTAATTAAACCTAACTAACCTAAGGACATCACACACATCCATGCCCGAGGCAGGATTCGAACCTGCGACCGTAGCGGTCGCTCGGTTCCACACTGTATCCAATAGAGCCGCACGGCCACTGCGGCCGGCTACTAGTTATCAATGTGGAAAGAAATATTGACCTGTAACTCGGACAGGAGAGTCAGCAAAGTAAACACAATCGTGCAGTATATGTGATGGATATAACAATTAAGGTAAAAGTACAGATTTTGGATAAATATTTCATGCGTTTTTCTGGTGTCACAAACGTTACGGTGCGTGTAACCCATTTCCATTTTTCTAATTTGGAACAGTAACTAAGTTGTAGCGACCAGATTCAGTGTGAGCCTATTACTGGGGATTATCGAACGAGTACTTAGTCCGTAATACTGTACAAATGTTGGCACATGTAAGCAAATAAAGTATCACTACGAGTGTATGATTTCATTGTGAGTATACTGTCTCATAAAACGGTCTACGTGAAAAATTAATACGTGTGAGATTTGTAATCCGAACTGGTTATACTTGCGGAATGTGTGAATAAAGCGATAATGAGCTAGCACATTTTCGACAACATGCGCCAGCACAATTAAATACGTTAAAATCAGCGTAGAAAACACAAGATTTAATAATAGAAACAGCAAAACAGATAATACCGAGGCTTGTGACATTCATTATTGCAAGTCATTCATTTGAAAAGATATGTGGCCATGTCACTTTCATTCCATCGCACAGAAACTTCAGTAGTTTATTGTTCATTAACAGTCAAGAAGTAAATCATCACTGGCTATCAATATACAATTAATTAAGAGTTGAATGCTCGAAAGATATTTCACTGATCTTTAAAAGAGTAATGGCGCCCCGATGGTATAAATGTTAATTAATTGGAATTAAGTCAAATCAATTACACACACGTACGTTTCCTCCTCTGTTTATTGCTTCGAAAATAGCCTTTTTATAACACAACCACTTTACGGTCTTGCCTAGGAATAGAGGGTACATAGCAGCCTTTTGTTTGTAATTTGTGGTGTATTATGACTTCAGCGAGAAATTCAACTAACATCTCATACGTCATTCGTTCTTACTAAAAGTTAGAATCGTGTGGTTACTAAGAGAAAGACATCTATAGTTCGGTAACATTTTAGGTGGCTTCGTCTCAGGTGAAACGAAAGACATAAATGAAATTTAGAACATAGCACATGTAATGCCAGATGGTATTGGCACTGAAGTGTAGTTAGATAGTTAGCTCTTAGTTCTCTTATTAAATTTACGATAATCGTTCAGAAGCGAATCGTGTCAACAAAACAAACATAGAACAATTCTAAATAAATTTTAAAAATATGTAGATATAAAATAATATTTATATGACCACATGGCTAGGCATTTTACAGTCTCTTTAAGATTTCTTATTTCTACTATGGAATTCGTCTATGTTACAGTAGGTGTATTTAAGCAAAAACCACTTTAATTTACGTTTGAAACACTTCTGCTATCTCTCAGAGATTCTGTTGCCATTCTTTGATTTAAAGAGTTTTCTGGTTTCATATTTCGCCATTTTATGTTCCAAAGCTAGATTCATTGAAAAGTAATTCAAAACATTTTCCCTCTAGTGTTGGTAATATCTCAGTTATTCGAAACTTCGATTGTATGTTGATAACAAATAGCATAACAGAATAAATGTACTGAGAGGCTGTGGGTAACATTTGCAGAGGCTTATAGAAATAACTGTTTGATGAATGTGTCTGAACTCTAGACATAGTTCTAAGTACTTTCTATTGTTGAATGAATATTTTCTGACTAGGTGAGGAGCTATCCCAGAACATCACCCTGTACGATTTGAATGAATACGAAGGTACTGATCCCCATACTTAGCAGTGACTTATATGGCCAAAGTAGACGAGCCCAAACTTTTTATCAGGTTTTCTACATGGTGTTTTCAGTTTAAGTCTTAATCTGTATGCACTTCTATGAACATGTGGTCATCTACCTTGTTAACTAATTCTTGTTTGTATCTGCGTTTAATAGGAAGCGGAATACTTTTGACTGTTCGAATGAACTGCGCGTCTCCAAAGTTTAAAGCTAGCCTATCTCTTGGAAACAATTCAGTAACTTTCGCAAACCAACATTTACGCTACTCCTCATTGGTGTGGCTTTCATTATCTTCAAACCTACGATTGTTCAGCATTCAAACAGGGATGTATTTAAATAAAGAGGCAGATAGTTAACGTAAAACAAGACAGTAGTGGGGAAATAATAGCACCCGATGGGACTGCTATTGTAATTTCTCACCATCCACATGATGTAGCGTCTTGCTTTGTATTCCTTGAACACCCTATGGTAACATTGTGAATTCTGTTCGTAAATACTAACCCAGGTATTCGCAGAGTTACATATTCCATAAATACTCAACGTGCCTACTAGAATATACGACCGACACAGTCAAACGACTTCCACAGCAGACTCCAACTGGATATATTTTATTATTTTTTATGTGATCTGTAAATGTATATATAGTGGAACCTGTAGAATGGCATATTTGAAATCCAAACTGAGTTTGACTAAGTATCGCATTACTATGAAGGTGCCTGACAGCCCTGGAGTACATTACCTCCTCAAAAAGTGATTAAGGGGTGGCACTGGGATATAGTTAATGATATCTGTGGAGTCATGCTTTTTATAGAGAGGTCCAACGATAAATTTTGTTCATTTTTCTTAGTAAACTCCCCGAGTTAATAAAGCACTACAAAGATGACTAAGAAAAATATTTATTACCAAGCAAAATTTTTTTAGTGTCTTGTTGGAGATATGACCTCTACAGTCATGATAATCTTTCTTATTTGATGTAAGGATGTCGGATTAATTTTTAATTCTCTAAGTGTCCTCTACGTTTTTTCTTTGGTGTACTGACTTGTATTCTCATCTGAATTATTTACACTAATTATCTCACCTGTTTTTAAATTCTGCTACAGTGTTTCCATTCTATTCAACAGAGTTAAAGTGAACTTTTATGACTCCTTTCCCAGTGGCTCTTTCAACAATATTACATATGTTTATTTTCATTTTGTTATCTACATCGTCAATTTCTCACAGGCTGGCATTATTGAAGTTTTCTTACAACCTTTCTTAATAGTTACAGTACTGTTTAGAATCAGGAGGTATTTCTGGGTCTGGATATTTTCTACAATTCCTTTCTGTTGTGACGATAGTGTGGTACTTGAGTAATGCAAAATTTCTTTAAACTTGATGTTATTAGACTTAATTATCTTTTTGGAAAATTACTTTAAAATGATTATGAGCTCATTATGAAATACTTTAAATTTAGATTGATTTTAGAGGTCATTGTTAACTTCACCGTCCGCCCCGGTAGCTGAGTGTTCAGCGCGACAGACTGTCAATCCAAAGGGCCCGGGTTCGATTCCCGGCTGGGTCGGAGATTTTCTCCACTCAGGGACTGGGTGTTGTGTTGTCCTAATCATCATCATTTCATCCCCATCGACGCCCAAGCCGCCGAAGTGGCGTCAAATCGAAAGACTTGCACCAGGCGAACGGTCTACCCTACGGGAGGCCCTCGTCACACGACATTTCATTTTATTTCATTAACTTCACCCTAGTGGACACTTTTTTCTCAGCTTTCATTAAAATCTTAAGGAGTAATGTTGTGTTCTTAGCCTATTTCAGAACTGTGTTGTATAATGTAACTAGCTGTCCATCGTGAGCTGACAATCCTTTGACTTCTGCTGGGTGAATGAATGCATTATCTATAAGGCTACTATTAACTTCTGCAATTTGAGTAGAGAAATTTACGACTGACTCCTGAACAAGTATATGTTGAGAGGGAAATCGATTAATAATTGCTTGAATAAATGGAAACATTTACTGGAAAGAACAGTTGAAAGAAGTCTGAAGGCAATTTATTAATCTGTGGCACAAATCCTGGCTGAAGTTTAACTGGTACCAACAAGGACACACCTTTAATAGGTGTGTCCATGTCGGTCAATAACATAATTTGCATTAATTACTGCTTCACGTTAATGCAATTGGGTTTAATCTTGATTGTGACAATATTGGTGCAGGAACGTTCGTCCAGATACCGCATAAATCCTTCTCGTCTGCACTGAAATGTCTGATGCAGGATCTTGGCGGTGAGTGAAATGATGAACAGATACACATACGTATAAAAGTTTTCTCTCCCAACAAAGTGCTTGCTGTAGCCGCATGGTCAGTCAGCATCTGCTCTGTGTTTAGCTTGCGAAGTATGCGCAAACAGTCCAACGTCTGTTATTGTCACAGTTCGCACACACATGTTCAGTAAGAGGGCAGAGTCTCCATGTTGTGCGTTTACAGTATCTTTCGTGGCACAAATTAGTGAAGCTCGTGGTCAGCTTCGTGATCCTTTGTGAAATCTTCGATGTGGTGACAACTAGTTTCCACATCAGCGTCCCGAGGACTTTATTTCACCGCTTCGCTCTCACTTATTCAGAGAGGAGACCAGCAGTACATCTTACGTCTGTCTACAAGGTAACTTCCTTGCTGCTTTTACGACGTTGTCAGGCACAGAAAATTCATGTTACATGAAGTATTGCCATTTTCAGTTTACCACGAGCACCCCTGCATATTGTTTTAACACAAGTACACTTAGCACTTTGCAGCCAGGTTTCGTATGATTTTGCCCTTTGTTTTTGAGTATATTTCATATAGTTGAATTTCGTAAAGATTCTGTAGTCTCCTTTATTCATGCTGCACACATAGCATAATAAAATACAAATACAATAACAAAATACACTTATTCTATTCATTAGCTGACATGCCACTATGCACATGTATACATTTTAGTCTGTAACATATTCTCTCCCCTTTTTATGAATAGGGTCATTACGTGTCATTTTGTTTTATTACATTTTGCTAGATTTCATTTTCGTTAGATTATTCGATTCCAGTTATAAGAGTACACATTTTACTCTAATTTGGTTATACAATCTTCATATAACATTCATACAATAATAGATTGTGTTTTTATTAATGGCATATATTGACATACATTTCATTTCAATTTACAATGACTTCTTGTCGGAACATATTCATCATTTCAAAAGAATCAAAGAAGTAAACAATAGTCTCTACAACAGGTAACAACGCGCCACGCAGATGACTAATCATGGCCTTTCCCTCTACCATTGTCCACTACAGGGTTGTGAAAATTCTACGGAAACGCATTTATGTGCTCAGCTATGTCTCGTTAATAGATGTACCAGTGATCCCAAGAAAAAATGGCTTGTTGTTCATAAATACAATTCAAATGCGATGATACCAGTCGTATTACATGATTATTCACTGTTTAAAAGTGCAGCTCAGTATTTATGTGTTATGTTCATTGTATAAAGGCAAACTATTTCATGTGCTTAGGTTTACAGAGTTGTCTCATCGATACGATGTGTAAGTTATAATGATAGTAAAACAATGTTTACATAAGTAACAAAAGTGTATAATATATCAATGTAATTCAGGTGTTTCACACTTTCATGGGTAGTCGATGCTAATAGTAGTTTGGTTTCGACCCCTTGATTATTTGGTAGCACTCAACCTTAGTTCATCATCGTGATATGTGATATACTGCAACTGTTTCTTTCTTCACATACTTTCACACTATCACATTCGCATGTGTCATAAACTTACAACTTTATTTACTTGCGGTGTGGTCCTTCCTTATGTGTGTATGGTACCTAATACTGTACAAGAATTTATCTTTCTTCACTTAAGGACGTGTCGATGCATCGTTCCCTGGAAGAAAAAACTTAATACTATCATAACACTAAGTCTCCATAGGTAAGTGTATAGTAGCTCGATGGCTGCTAACACCTTTTTCATATATACAACCATGTATTCATTCAATTCGTTGTTCAGCCGTGCTATCATGTATGTGTCTCTACTTCCCTAATAAATCAGAAAGATAAAGAGTATTTGAGGAGTGGTGTGACCTCTTATTCAATTTGCCGCTTATACTGTACTTGCTTGTTTACCTGCAGCAAGACATTCCTCGTCCATCAAGTATGATTAGTGCGTGCTATTTCCATACTTATATTTGTAAATATTGTGCACATATAATGTGGATAGTAGCGTAGCTTAAGTAAATATCGCGTAGTTTACCGTCCCTTTCCGGCGCATGTAATCCCTTGGCTTATCTTCATGTGCGAGTATTATGTAAACAGTCGAAGTTGCACAATACACGCTCTCTTAATTTTCTGTGTCCTTCATTACTCATTAGGCTTTACAAATGCTAGTGCGGGCTGTAGCTAATCAGGATTGTTTGTTTTGTGCGCTCCAACACTTCCAGCTGTGCCTGTCTGGCAGTTTCTTGGCTAGCTTACCTTCTCCCAAATGCGTCGCTCAGATACCACTTGCGTCGGGACAAGTTTTGTATTCCATTGCACGCTACCGTACGTTTCACAAATTCATTTATTTGTTTACTCATTTTATTGTTTACACTTCTGACATATGTGAAAACACAGAAACAAAAATTTTCCTTGACAAATAACAACACAAATTCTGAAATGTGACTTTCCAGCATCCTAAATCTAGTATTATTATACATATATACAACATAGAGTCTATACAGCAATTCTTTTAATATATAAACGTTTCAGTTCGTGCCCCCACTCTTCTCCTAGGTCACAGAAAGGGGGCCTACCGTGAACGGTTCAAGTTTTTCTGCGTCACGTTGGTATCGGTCTCTGGGTTAGGTGTAACTTCTACTACATGGACTGTTGGTGTTTGATTACGTCAATTAGTATTCTGTGAGGCAGTCGACTGAAATTCTCTCTCATCTAATAGCATCTCTGCTGCAGCTCTTCGTTTCCTTTTGTTATCTTGCGTATATCTCTTTGGAAACATATAGCAAGTGTCATTAGAAATGTTAAATCCGGTAGTTACCTTTGTTATCAATCTTCCACTGTAGCTTACGTTCTCAGTTTGTATCTCGAGAACAGCTGAAAAGCAGACAGGTCGCTCCATGATATGGAGCGGATGAATGAGAGCATAAACTTCGTGATAAACATAACTATAACACTGTATGAGAGCATGTGCGCCATAAATTCCGTGATGAAAGTGATATTATCCAGCTCCCTAATGCCACAAATCTAAAAGCAAAAATTCTTGAGGGCTATTTTACATATGAAAGTAATAATATTTCAGTGCTGCTGATTTCAAAACTCAAGCACAATACATTACATTATTTGACAAACAGTTCATCTCCCAGCTTCTAAATGTCAGTTTCTGTCATTAGGCGACACGGTCGACAATTAGCGACTTCTATGGCATCTGTGTTAGTCAAAAGACAAAGCTGAACATCGGGTAGTAGGAACATAGTAAGGGGCAGCCTAGTGCACTCTCGGAAAGCTCTATTGCCACCTCTTCATCTAGGATCTGGTGTAATGAAGCAAATTGTAAAGGATGGTGATTTTTTCAGATATCTCCGTGATACATTTTCTGCTCATATTGTACTGATGTACAGTTTATAAATTAAACTGAAATATGACATTGGGAAATAAAAATCTCGCAAGTCATTTGTAAATCATTCCGTAAAAAATATGTGAACATTTCATTCTTGGCTAGTCAAGATAACTGATGTGACAGGGAAAAAAGATATACGACCTTAGTAGCAGAAAGAAGAGGTAAAGTTCTCCACTGAGAAGAAAATGCAGCTAGGAACATTTACTATTATATTTTGTAAAACGTTTTTTTCAGATACGTTTAACGATGTCTGTTCAGTATCTGGCCGTAAAAGCGTTTCAGTGGCTTCCGTTTATGACTTCACAGTTATAGTATCAGACTGCTATTACTCGTTGTGAAAAGCGTAGAAAATGCATAGAAATGCTTTCCTATACCAAACAGAGTTACAAGAGATAAAGTTCCATGTGATTTGGAGGTGTGTAACTAAAGTCCTGAAAGAAATGGAGGGACAAAAAGATCCCATATTCGTTGATATTACGCTCGTCTGTTTAATGATAATATGATAAGGGGAATTAGAACCAAAACATTTAAGAACAATATGTTAATTCCGTTGTTTTACAGTAAAAGGTTCAAAGTTCCTGCCGCAGTGAGTCCGCACTGAAGCACCTTACAGTACTTGCCCTCCTTATATCTGCCTCCCTGCACTGATCGAAAAGTACTGCTGGTCCGTCTCTCTTAGTTTCTGTCCTACGAGATACCCCAATTCCCTGACGCAATCGTTCTGCGGGCTAAGTCCACCGCTCGATCCGCCAGTTAATGAAACTGTCTGCCGGCGAGGGGGAAGAACCTTGGGAGTGGGGTGGGGAAGGGTTTCCGGCGAGAAGGGGCTGCTCTCTGGACCCGCCGAGGCGATCGTCAGGCAGGCGGCTCCCCGCGCCTCACGCAACCTCAGTGATGCCCTCTCCTCATCACTGTGGAGAGCCAAATATGACGGATCTGTCCCTACGGAGAGAGAGAATACCTCACCTTCTACTTTACTTCTCCGAACTTCCACAGCTATACATCATTGGTCGTCAAGTAAAATATAACAGTGATCCCTAGATTACAAGGAGCAGAATTTCGTACAAGTTTAAGAATAAAAACTTCTCAATTTTTCGATAACACCTTTGCTTGACTGAAATTTAAGCATGTAGTTTGATACAAAGAAAGTACTGGTGCACTATTACTTTTCTAAATACCCTATACTTCTCAATGCCATGGCTATAATCCGCAGTTTTGTTGTTCTACAAAACTCACATCTTACCATTTCTTTATTGTATACCTCTGAACTGAAAACAGTTAGTAGGTTTATTTTCGAGTCTGCTATCGGCGACTTGCTGAGTGAGGGCAGGCACTGCACTCCCGCTAATGATTTCAGTGAACTTCGGAGTACTAGTCGACTATCGATTGAAAGTAATTCTCCGAAGGGAATTAAATTACCACGCGAATGTTTTAGAAGAAAACCGGCATTAGGGAATTTGCCGTAGAATTCGTTTCAGAGCGGATACAACTGTCAGACTAGTCGAAAATAAGGGAATTGTATTTATAGTTATAACTATTACAACCTCAAATTTTACGAGAATTGAAAGCTGTTGCAGATAAACTCGAGAAGAAAGACAATTCGAACCAACTAGAAAATGTGATGACTGTAATTATAAACTATTCAACACACACTATCTGATCAAAAATGGTGGGACAACAATATGAGATGTGTCAACCATTCGCTCTTATGGCCTGACTGTAATCTGAATGTAGGTGTTATGTAACTACGAGAATATACCACAGAAGCTAACAAGGACTTTTCTAAACACTCATTAACCATCTGATGAAAAATATCTGGACACCTAATAGTGAAAATCAGTATCCTATGTGTCCGCCCTTTCCCTTTATGACTGCTTCAACATTGATGAGGACACTTTAAGTAAGGTGTCTGAATGTCTTGGGAGGAATGGCAGCCCATTTTAACAAAGAAGCCAACAGGAGAGAACGAAAAAAGCATGCCAAATTGAAAAGAACGCACAATCCCCAAGATCATCAAAGCTTTACAGAAGTTCAAAATATAGCGCGTACTTTAATGCGAGATGACTTTAATAATCTACACAACTAAATTTTGTCTCGAAATCTGGAAGAAAACCCAAAGATATTCTGATCATCCGTAAAGCACACCAGTGGCAAGGCGCAGTCAATAGCTTCACTGCGCGATAACGGTGAAGTCACTGATGACACCGCCACTAAAGCAGAGTTATTAAACACGGTTTGCCGAATCTCCTTCACCAAAGATGCCAAGGTGAATATTCCTGAACCTCAATCAAGAACAACTGCCAACATGAGAAATATAGAAGTAGATTTCCTCGGTGTCACAAAGCAGCTTAAATCACTTAATAAATGCAAGGCGTCCGGTCCAGATTGTATACCAGTCAGGTTCCTCTCAGAATATGCTGATAAAATAGCTTCATATTTAGCAACTATATACAACTATATATAGAATCACTCGCTCTCAGAATGATCCATACCTATAGACTGGAAAATTACTCAACTCACACCAATATCGAAAGAGGGAAGAAGGAGTAATCCAATTAATTACAGGCCTATATCACTAACGTCGATTTGCAGTAGGGTTTTGGGACATATACTGTAATCGATCATTGTGAAGTACCTCGAAAAAAAAAAAACGATTTATTGACACATAATCAGCCCGGATTCAGGAAATGTAGTTCTTGTGATACACAACTAGCTCTTAATACTCATGAACTAATAACTGATACTGACAGAGGATGTCAAATTGATTCCATATTTTTAGATTTCCAGATGGCTTTCGACATCGTGACTCACAAGCATCTTCTAACCGAACTCCGTGCCTACGGAGTATCGTCTCGGTTGTACGACTGGGTTCTTGATTTTCCGTCAGAAATGTTCTTAGTAATAGACGGAAAGTCATTGAGTAAAACAGAAGTAATATTCTTTCCCCAAAGAAGTGTTATAGGCCCTCTATTGTTCCCGATCTATATTAATGACATAGGAGACAATCTGAATTGCCGTTCTTAGATTGTTTGCAGATAATGCTGTTATTTACCGTCTTTTAAAGTCATCAGATGATCAAAACGACTTGCAAAATGATTTAGATAATATATCTGTATGGTGCGAAATGTGGAAACTGACCCTGAATAAAGAAAAGTGTGCAGTTATTCACACGTGTACTAAAAAAGAAACAGCTAAATTTCGAGTACGCGATAAGTCATAAAAAAAAGAGAGCTGTAAATTCAGCTAAATACTTAGGGATTACAATTACAAATAACTGGAACGATCACAAAGATTATATTGTGAGTAGAGCAAACCAAAGACTGCGATTCACTGGCAGAACACTTAGAAGGTGCGACAGATCTACTAAAGAGACTGCTTACACCACGCTTGTCCGCTCTATTCTGGAGTATTGCCGTGCGGTGTGAAATCCGCATCAGGTGGAACTGACGGATGACATCGAAAAAGTACAAAGAAGGGCAGCTTGTTTTGTGTTATCGCGAAATAGGGGAGATAGTGTCACAGACATGATACGTGAATTTGAGTGACAATCATTAAAACAAAGGCTACTTTCGTTGCGGCGGGGTCTTCTCATGAAATTTCAATCACCAGTTTTCTCCTTCGATTGCGAAAACATTCTGTTGGCACCCACCTACAAAGGGATAAATTATCATCACGATGAAATATGAGAAATCAGGGCTCGCACAGAAAAGTTTAAGTGCTCGTTTCTCCCGCGCGTCGTTCGAGAGTGGAGCGGTAGAGAGACATGTTGAAGGTGGTTCATTGAACCCTCTGCTAAGCACTTTATTGTGAATAACACAGTAATCACGTGGATGTAGATGTAGATGTAGATGTAGTGATGTTGGACGCTGGTGTCTGGAGCCAAGACGACATTGACTCATTCGAAAGTTGTTCCATCGCCTTCGGGTCGGGACTTTAGGCAGACCTCATCATTTCAGATATTTTATTATTCGCATACATTAACTCCATATGCTGCTTCATGACAGGTTGCTCTGTCATACTGGCACAATCATCGTCCCCGAACTGTTCCTCCAGTTTAAGCGGTGTACATTGTTTCAGAACGTATTCATATCCATCCGCGTTTAGTTTACTCTTAAGCTGAGTATGGGGAGCGCATCTAACCACAGCCCTGTTCCGTAATAGAACGTCCTCTGCGTTTCATTATGGACTCTACACTTGATAAAATCTAGCTTTCTCTAGGATTCAAAATGGTTCAAATGGCTCTGAGCACTATGAAACTTAACGTCTGAGGTCATCAGTCCCCTAGAACTTAGAACTACTTAAACCTAACTAACCTAAGGACATAACACACATCCATGCCCAAGGCAGGACTGAATCGCCTAGAACCACTCGGCCACTTTCTCTAGGAGTATGGCAAACGTAAGCTCTTCAATAACATTGTGATTCAACACACTAAATCACTCGTTCCTAGTCAGTGCAGCAGCGTCACTCTACACCACCTAGAGCGTCGCTTAGCATTGTCAACAGGAATGTGTGGATTATGCGGACCTAACCGACCACTGTGCTCCTTTCTTCTTAACCCTGTATAAAAATTTTGTGTGGTAGCTAGACAACTGGTAGAACTTTGGAACTCACGGATGATCCCTTTCACTGACTTCATGCGATTTTTAACAACCACTGTCTACATATTTGGCGGCTCCTATCCGTTAATGGGAAAGGCCTTCCTGATCTTGGTCTTGGTTTTAGGTGTTATTGTTCACCCAAGTTTTCATTTCACAATCAGATCCCCACCAGTAGCTATGACTAGCGTGAGATGAGATATGGCTTCGCCTCCTTTTATACTGGCGGTTTCGCCTCGTTTGACACCCAGTTGTCAATACCACATCACTAATATATCGCCAATATAGTGTACTTCCAACTGATCTTCAATCTGACCATCTCATGGGCTCAGCATGTCTAGGCTGAGTACAGGCTTGGGTTCCTGAGCTAGGGACTCGTAAGCGCCGCCAGTCTTCTGTCACTGTAAGCTACTTCAGCGACCTCTGTGCAGCGTGGCGGTAGAACGTTGTGTGTCACAAGGAACGGGAATCTTGACTTGACCGACCAGATAGGGAGGATGTAATAAACATCCATAAAAAAGTCCTTCAACCTCAAGATGTGGTGCACACTGATGAGATGCATGGCTGTTGTGGTGGAACAGTCGTTTAGAGGGCAACCTCTGGGGAAATGCCGCACCTTTGTTGTATAAGGCTTGCTCAGGCATGCGAGGCTCTGTCTAGGTAGATCCTTTTTTCCCTAGCTGCTCCTGGGACTGAGATGGGACCCTTGATATCTTCTTCTTCTCCCACCAGTGGGAAGGGCGTACTTCCTGTGAGTACTCTCACCCATTCACCAAAAAGTATGAGGAAGGTTGGTCCTCATGATAATCAACTTGTTATTAGTATCATTGCTTATGGTGTCATGAATCAGAACGTCCTTTTAGTGTTCAAGAGCACTGCTTTCTGGTACCCTAAAGCCTATTAAGTAGTTGGGAAAAGGTTCCTTGCTGGTCGAGACTAACTGGGCAAATCAGATGTAACTACTTGGGAATTCCGAAAAATTGACTGAAAGGCATAATCAGTCTTAAATGATGATGATGATCATTGTTGAGTTTCATAACTCCCTTAACTCCAGCATAGGTGTGGCCACCTGCCATAATACTATGGACATCGACACCGCCGAACTCAAACCAGAATAGGCGTCTCAGGGGATAATAGATGTGAATCATCTTGAGGTTAGGCCCTATGTACCTAACCTATGCGCTGCCTGGAATTACAGCGCTTTGGCCATACAACGCTGAGTTGTTGAGGCAAAGCGACTTGTGGGAAGGAAAGGCAGCCCATGAAGCTGGGACTGACTATCCATCTCTAGAGTCAGCATTAACTGTTCTGGGAGCCACCCAGTTTTTGCATAGAACCTCAAAATTCCGCAAATGAAAGTGACCAAGCAGATTCTCTATGCATAAGCTAAAAAAGAATATATGGCAATGAAATCTCCTGTCTTTACCACTTCTTATGCTTGTTTGGTGCAGAAAAACCTGTTCCTAAGGTTGAAGCGTCGACGCAGACGGCATTCAGTGTGCTATTATCACCATTAACACTTGTGGTTGCACATGCATGTGCCGAAGCAAAGTTAAAGACGTAGCGATCCTGGCAGCTACGACAGAACAGACCACAACTGCTTTCACACTGCGAGGCCTGAAGGCATCACAAAAGCATAGTCCGTCTCAACGACCACTCCCTTCAAAGAAAAGTACAAGTAGGTAAGGGTTTGATCAAGCAGTGGTCGTCCAGTAAGGGATTTTTACGTTTTGTTTGATGTCATGGCTTTAAGGGGGCACAAGACCACATTTAAGTTTTCTGGTGGTACGTAAGCATGTCGTAAGGGCCAATCCCAACAAGTTTCAGAATTAGTTAAAGGACGACCCGGGGACCATGTCATTCCGAAGAGGTAAATAATGTAGCGGCACCACAGTTTAAGACAAGGAAGTTAGATTTGGTGCAGTATTTTGGAGTGCACAAGTTACAGCCAGGTGCGGGCTGCATTGCAGTAAGTAGCGTCGACCAGCGGTTGCAAAGTGGAATGGCGGCCACAGGGGCCATCGAAGTGCTGAAAAGTGTAAACGCAGCGGTTCGCATGTCGTAATATATAGGAAAAAGGGGCCCACTGGTGCAACCGCGGTGCTGGGTGTACGTGACTCGGAGCGATGCGTTAGCGACACAGAGACCTGAAGCTGAGTATCAATAGGTGTGGTTTTCTAACGAGATTCATATAAGTGTGGCAGCTCTCCTGGACGGCGGGGCGTGTCACACTATCGGCGACACAAGACAACAGATGGGGCGACAGCGTCCCAGTCTGTGGCGGGTCGTTGACTCGACCCTCTGAGACCGACGCGGGGTCCACAACCAGCAAAGGCCGGCCAGTCTTTGGGTCGCTAATGCGGACAGTCGTCTCAGCTCCCGACACACGCCAAAGACTTACAAGGAGAGGGCTGCAGGTTCGGGCGCCGGAATGGGAGCTGTTATTGCCGCCACATTCCCAGCTATGCCAGCCGAGGAAGAAGCTGCAGCGCACCCAGCTACGGCTCCTGGCGGTGCAGTGTGGAGTCAATGGAGACAGTGGCCGCTGAGTCGGCTGCTAGCGCAGCCATCCTGACGTAATTGGAACTCTACAGCTGGCGTACAAGGCCGGATCGACACAGTGCATTGCACAGGCCGCTGGGGGCTACTACCTCAGCAATGCAGGGCCTGTGACACGGACCGAGGCCAACGAAGCTCTGTAGTGGAAAGAATAAATCATTTGAAACGCTCACACGAGTTTTAATATGGTACCTCCTAGACCCACCCACAACACCAGCAACGTGCAGGAATACAATCAGTATATCTATCTGTGGGAGCTAGATTGTGCATTGTCTCCAGATTATGATATGACCCCTGGAAACGACATGATATTCTACAGCGTCTGTAAACAAATGTAATGAAATTTGGATGAGGGGTGACTTTCCCAACTCGTAGGAAGAATCCATTTTAATCCTAACCTTAAAACCAAGGAAGGATCTGTCAGACCCCAGTAGTTCACAGTATTAGCCTGGCAAGTTGCATAGAAAAAACACTTGAGCATATTGTCAACAGGCGTTTAGTATCAGCCTCCCAGTGTCGGTGCAGGAGGTATTGATCCACGCTCAATAATCTAACCCTGCTCTAAGAAGCAATTCAACACGGTTTTCTCAGTAAGCAACACCATATCCGCATTTTCTTCAACTTGGGAAAGACCTTCGATACTACCTGGTGGCAAAATATTTTGTCGCAGCTCTACCAGTGGAGATTCCGTGGACATCTACCTACCTTTATATGGTCCCTCCCCGGACAGATATTTTAGATACAAGGTTGGGAATGTCCTGTCGGTACGAGCAGGAGAACGGTGCCCTCAAGTAAGTGTTTTAAGTGTCACGAAGTACGTATTTTAAGTGTCACAACATTCACCATTGCAATAAGTAGTATTACGTCCACAGTGCCATGTCCAGTACTATGTTCCTTGTTTGTTGACGGCTTCTTCATCTTCGGTGCATCTTACAGCATCGCAACGGCTACTCGACAATTGCAGGAGGTTGGATGAATGGTCTTCCACCACTGGTTTTAAATTCTCTTTGGAGTAAACGGTTTGTGTTCATTTTAATTGTTCGCGCTGTTTAATTTACCTGTTTTAAAACGGGGAACTGTTATAACTTTTTACGAACAGGTGATGCATCTGGGTCTTACTTTTAACGAAAAGTCAGCTCCAACAGTGTAAGGCCTTTGTGCGACGCCATCTTGAATACGAATGGCAGATGTATGGGTCAGCAAGGCCTTCGTAGCTCAAAATACTGGACGATGAGGATATTAGGCTGTCTACAGGACCCCCTGTTGTCCGTTTCTACACCGCCAGCATCCTTCTAAGTTGTGCAGCCGCCATTGGAACGGTTGTTCTATCATCGGCCGCAAGCAACAAGACAATTTAGGATCTGTGGAAGTTATTGTAGGTGGTGGGTATTAAGCTCCTAAAGCAGGGGTGGAGTAATGCGTCCCTCTGGTTTCTGCCTAGACCCAGATTGCTGACTGCTTACAGGAAGGATTGCACCCCAGACTGCGTTTTTAAAATTCAATTTAATGAGATTTTAAGTAGCCACCCAGACTTTATTACTGTCTACATGAATGGTTTTAAGCAGGGAGATTTTTTCGGTTGTTCTGTCGTGTTCTTCGACATTTTCCTCAGGATAGGTCTCTCAGAGCATTTTTCAGCTTATTACGGGGAACTGTTTGCTATCCTGAGGACAATGGAGCTGATGAGACGGCGTCATGACGAAAAATTCATCCTCTGCTCCGCTCTCAAAGTGCCCTTTTCGCTATGGGAAAGATGTACGCAACAGATCGAATGGTGCAACAAGTTCAGAACGCTCACCTTCTCTTGGAAAGGCAGAACAAGGAAACCATTGTCTGCTGGATTCCGAGGTACATAGGGATTGAGAGAAACGAAGTAGCTGGGGCGGCTGCCAACGAGGCGTGCTCTCTTCCCCTTCCTGCAGGCTGTCACTTCATTTGTCACCAGGAAGGCAATGTGGTGGTGGGAGGCTCAGTGACTTGGAGCTAAGGAATAAAACAAAATTTAGTGCTACCACAAATTACTTCCTTCCACTTTTGAAGGTCTGAAGAAGCGGCGCTTACACGGCTTGGAGTGGGACGTTGCCCATTAGCACATAGCCTCCTCTTACGCGTGAAGGAAACAACTGTATGTCAGAGACGCGGGACCAGCTATCTGTGTAGCATATTTTAACTGAGTGTGTTTTATATGACTACCTGAGGGTATTTTACCTGGTAACGAAATGATTCAAAAGGCTCTGAGCACTATGGGACTTAACATCTGAGATCATCAGTCCGCCAGAACCTAGAACTACTTAAACCTAACCGACCTAAGGACATCACACACATTCAAGCCCGAGGCCGGACTCGAACCTGCGATCGTAGCAGTAGCGCGGTTTCGGACTACAGTGCCTAGAACCGCTCGGACACAGCGGCCGGCCCTGGCAACGAGGCGAGTGTTCTTGTTTTAAGATTTTGTATGCTGTCCGGAATTCTTCCAAAAATATTGGGTGTGAGATCGTCAACCAGCAACGGTTACCTATCTCTTTCTTAATCGCGTCTTTACAAGTATTTTGTCAATGATTTTATTTAGTTATTCTGCTGAGTTTCGTTGGGATTTTATTACGAGCTTGTCTGAAGCTCACCTTCTAGGGCTTGCTTTTGACTTTTGTGGATCGAAGAAACTAGGTTTTCCGGTTTAATGATCCAAATCGATAGCCTTTCGCAATGTTCTTCGGCATGTCACTAATGCAAGGGCGCTGATGACCTTGCTGGTTAGCGTCCTGCACCATAAATCATCATTATCAGCAATCTGATGGATACTATTACAATGGTGGAAATATAAAAAAATTTCTCTATTTTCACGTATTTTCTTTAGTTTCATGTGTTGGAAACAGCCGTTACGTCGTGATATTTCGGCTCGATTTTTCGAAAAGATAATCGTAGTGACTAAAACCATTTCAAAGCAGTTACTTTCGAGAGACACACACCTAGAATCCCTATGCTGTGTTTCGCAGTGTCTTACCTCCCCTGTCACTTTAAAAACAAAAGGAATTATCTTTAAATATGTGGTCTTTGTTTGTGAATTAGTTCAAGGTTCTCTAAGTCTCACCTATGCACTTCTTGTTCCCTGTATTTCTAAAGAATCTTCAGACTCTTAATACATTTTTTGTTTTAAAAATTTAGTAGGTGTATGACAGAATTTGGCATGTTTTGGCGTTATTTTTTAGTTCTACACTCACTATAACGATCGTAAGAGTATAAGACAATGATAATTGCAGATTTCGAGACAGATGTCAACTAACTAAACATCACCCAAAAATGATTATACGAGGGTTGTCAAAAAAGTTATTTCCGATCAGTCCCGAAACGGAAGCCACAGTGAAAACCCGATGAAACTTTGCACAGATGTGATGGGTAGTGTCTCTAGTATGGCCGTCGATCACATCAAGACGCTCCTTTCAGTCATGAGCGCCCTGTGAGAGAGTGAATGTATCTATAACAACGATGTTTCCCGCCAGGTAGGAGGGCCCGCTGAGAAGCCTCGCCTTAATGAATGCAGCCCATCTAACACCATTTCCACGCAGTTCCTTCATCATGGCATTTCTCAGCCGCACTCTGCAGGGGCAGTGAAGACGCTCCTGCAGCCTTTTCGATGGGAAGTGTTCGATCACCCACAACACAGCCCTAATTGGCCCGTCCTGAGTATCGTCTCTGTTCACCTGAAACGCTGAATATGAAGACAACATTTCGGCACAGCCTACGCACTGTAGACCAGTGTAGAAGAATTATCGGAAAGCACAGGCGGTTGCCTTGTATGACGATGGTGTTCGAAATTTGGTATAATGCTCCGACGAATGTCTAAGTCGGAGTGGCGACTATGTAGAGAAATATCTGGAAAGTGTAGCTAGCTCTTGCAAATAAAGTGTTTCTGATTTTCACTATGTGTTCCATTTAGCGACCGCTGGAACTCACTCTCTCGACAACCCTCGTAGAATGATATTGTTGCAAAGTTTGTATTTCTTCCAATATGGCAATAGAAGGTATTACTTAAGAGCAATAAAAGTAGCCATCAAATAATTCGCTTGGCAAGATGGGTTTGACAATCAGTTGGAAGACAAGTTCATTATAAATTTTACTGAATCTCAGGGTAAAGTAGAGATAGAGAGGAACTGGGATTCAAAATTTAGATGATGGGGCTGATATAAAGCAATTATTAACTGGGACCTTGCTAAAGGTATTAGTTCCAAATGTAAGCAATTGCTGATACACGTCTGTCTTCGTTTCAGTTGACCTCTTAAATATATGGTTGCAACAGTCAGTACCTTCTGTGTCATGCATGCATAAACTGAAATGATGTTAGCACAGTTGTTGCACTCTACTAGCTAATGAAATGTACTACAGCTCATCTCCACAATTCCATCTTGCCACTTCTTGATACAAACATAAATTGATAACAGTAATTTCTTGTATTCTTATTATCTTCGGCCAATCTTCTCTAATCAAGGCATCCGCCTAGCAAACAATGCGACGCCCCATCTTTCCATAAATGTCATGGAATGCCAAATGTCTGATTACCAGGTACTTCCTGTTCAAAAATTGTCTTTTGCCATCGATGATCTGGCATTCTCAACAAATGTCCATACCAGTTCAAAAGTTTTTTGTCCTCGCTACCGCTGTTTCATCTCTTCTCATTTCAGTTCTAACTCTGCCTAAAGTTATTTCTCGATTTAGGACATTCTGTATCTCCATGGTAAGCAATCAATTTCCGAAGCTGTCAGTCGTCTTTTGAGGTTAGAATTGAAAATCCTTAGTTTTGATCCATAGTATAAGACAGATTGTTTCATTAATCTACAGAGTCTTTTCTTAAGTTTCTTAGAAAAGATCTTGCCCACGAAGAGATGTCGTAGACCCTACTCGTTTTCTTCTTAACTGAATTCTGTATTTCACTTCTGAAATACACAATCCACTTTTCTAAATTATTCGCAGAAGTACTTTACATGTAAGTTAAACAAGATGGACTACGGACTGCTACAAAGTCGCAAATTAATTGGGCAACTAGAAGCAACGTACTTAATAGATATTAGATTCTTAAGACAGATAATATAGTAACCTGATTACAAGATATATTACCTTCACAAAGTGCGATGAATGGTTTACACGATATGTTATTAGTTTAATGCTTACTGGTAACCAGTTCCTTGACCATTTACTACATCTTACGGCTGCAAAGTGTCTGCCACGTGACAAAGAACTTATTTGCACATGCTGTAATAACTGAACACTTTTTCACAGTAAAACTGGTAAACGCAATGAGAAAGTCTCAGTTTAGTATATACGTACCAGTGAAGGATATTGTAGCTTACCTGCGGGACCTTGTTTTCCTATTAAATCTTGTTTCTTTAATATCTTAATGGGGCATGTCTTTCTGGTGTCTTGTAGACATTCTGATTCCTGTTCTTACTGAATAATGTCTGCTGCTATTTGTCATTCTCATAAATGTGTTTTCTATTCCTTCAAGTTAACTGAAACAATATGTGTACCAGTCTTGGTTTAACAGATTAGTGTATACACCTTACCCTACTTCTGGTAACGAGCCCAAATCGTACTGACCACTCGTGTTTGAGGAGAAGTGATCCTGTAGGGAGGTGAACTATACAAGTTTTCGAATGTGTTCTACTGATGATAGTTTCAATAACAACAATCTTTCTCTACTGTGTCTACGACATATCCCTTTATTAGAGACACGTATCTAGCACCCTGATTCAACTCCCTGTCGCTTAAATGCGTAGAAGATCCTAACTTGTCGAGTAGTTGTAATCTGCTGGGTAGTGGAAGTCACCTTCAACTGAAGAATAAAATATTAATTCTGCAGGCTTTCAGTGAGTTTTAATGTCATTTTTACAATACCGAGAGAAACAAGTCCTCCTTTTAATTGTTTATGATCATGTGTAAGCTATGTTCAGCTTTCATTCAAAATAACATTCCTCGGTGAGTATGACTCCTCATTTTAATACCAGAGTAATAGTGTAATTTAAAGTGTTCTTGCTATTGTAGGAATGCTCTGTGTACCAGCATAAGTCATTTTCTACAAGACTGCCCTTGCACTTCTTTCTTAACCATACGTCCACATCATCGCAGCTCCGCTACAAAATATTTCACTTGGTGCTCCCAAAACTAAAACAAAGTACAGTATGTGTAACATGATGAAGCTAAGATTTGAAGGGGGTGTTAGGAGAGGAGGAATGTGCAGGTCATAACTGTATCTCTGAAGCAGAAAATACGGCGCTATGAATTTAGCTTTATTTAATAGTTCATAACCATTCACAACAAGAGTTTACGATAACAGTGTTCACTGATACAAAAATACATTGCATATTTCACAATCGGGAAGTATCATCAAAATATTCGATACTCACAGGCATGATAGCTGAAAGTATTCATTGTCTAATGAAATGACAAATGATACATCGAAGAATATACACTCCTGGAAATGGAAAAAAGAACACATAGACACCGGCGTGTCAGACCCACCATACTTGCTCCGGACACTGCGAGAGGGCTGTACAAGCAATGATCACACGCACGGCACAGCGGACACACCAGGAACCGCGGTTTTGGCCGTCGAATGGCGCTAGCTGCGCAGCATTTGTGCACCGCCGCCGTCAGTGTCAGCCAGTTTGCCGTGGCATACGGAGCTCCATCGCAGTCTTTAACACTGGTAGCATGCCGCGACAGCGTGGACGTGAACCGTATGTGCAGTTGACGGATTTTGAGCGAGGGCGTATAGTGGGCATGCGGGAGGCCGGGTGGACGTACCGCCGAATTGCTCAACACGTGGGGCGTGAGGTCTCTACAGTACATCGATGTTGGCGCCAGTGGTCGGCGGAAGGTGCACGTGCCCGTCGACCTGGGACCGGACCGCAGCGACGCACGGATGCACGCCAAGACCGTAGGATCCTACGCAGTGCCGTAGGGGACCGCACCGCCACTTCCCAGCAAATTAGGGACACTGTTGCTCCTGGGGTACCGGCGAGGACCATTCGCAACCGTCTCCATGAAGGTGGGCTACGGTCCCGCACACCGTTAGTCCGTCTTCCACTCACGCCCCAACATCGTGCAGCCCGCCTCCAGTGGTGTCGCGACAGGCGTGAATGGAGGGACGAATGGAGACTTGTCGTCTTCAGCGAAGAGAGTCGCTTCTGCCTTGGTGCCAATGATAGTCGTATGCGTGTTTGGCGCCGTGCAGGTGAGCGCCACAATCGGGACTGCATACGACCGAGGCACACAGGGCCAACAGCCGGCATCATGGTGTGGGGAGCGATCTCCTACACTGGCCGTACACCTCTGGTGATCGTCGAGGGGACACTGAATAGTGCACGGTACATCCAAACCGTCATCGAACCCATCGTTCTACCATTCCTAGACCGGCAAGGGAACTTGCTGTTCCAACAGGACAATGCACGTCCGCATGTATCCCGTGCCACTCAACGTGCTCTAGAAGGTGTAAGTCAACTACCCTGGCCAGCAAGATCTCCGGATCTGTCCCCCATTGAGCATGTTTGGGACTGGATGAAGCGTCGTCTCACGCGGTCTGCACGTCCAGCACGAACGCTGGTCCAGCTGAGGCGCCGGGTGGAAATGGCATGGCAAGCCGTTCCACAGGACTACATCCAGCATCTTTACGATCGTCTCCATGGTAGAATAGCAGCCTGCATTGCTGCGAAAGGTGGATATACACTGTACTAGTGCCGATATTGTGCATGCTCTATTGCCTGTGTCTATGTGCATGTGGTTCTGTCAGTGTGATCATGTGATGTATCTGACCCCAGGAATGTGTCAAGTTTCCCCTTCCTGGGACAATGAATTCACGGTG
Organism: Schistocerca gregaria; assembly: GCF_023897955.1. Classification (NCBI taxonomy): domain Eukaryota; kingdom Metazoa; phylum Arthropoda; class Insecta; order Orthoptera; family Acrididae; genus Schistocerca; species Schistocerca gregaria. The sequence continues at coordinate 279,260,958 of NC_064926.1, forward strand.
TTTTTATTTCAATTTCCAGGAGTGTAGTTAAATATGATACGGTCCTTCGGTCTATATGGAACAGTAAACTTGTATATCGCTCAGTCAGGTCTAGTCCCTTCTGCATATTCAAGTGGTAATGTAGGTAGAAAGCGTGAAAAGAGCAGCAAGACGAATTTTACCAAATGTTACACAGAATAATCATCACTCCACAATAATGAGCTGGAAACACTGGCCTTACGTGCAGCTCCAGGAAAACCAGGGAACTCCACGCAAATAAAGTAACAAACAAAAACTATGAAGTAACATCATCATTCCAACAAACCACAGTATTTTCAGTTAAACGTTGATTACGAAAGAGATGGGACCTGAACAAAGAAATCTGTTATTTGCAAGTAGCTTGAAGACGGCGTGTCGCCAAGATGTAAGCTGATACAATGATAATTTCACGACAGAAATTAAGACAAGAAAATATCAAGACAGCTCTGAAACATGCTGAGAAGATGTGCAGCAAATAATTTCAACTACCACTCGTTCCAAGTTGTGATTCATCTTAACTGAATGCGATGCATCTGAATTAAATTTACGGGGTATTATATCCATAAACTAACAATATATCTTACCCATCGTCTTAATCTATCCGTTTGAATACGTAAAGGCGACTAGACTAAACATGTGCAAAAAGAACGCTTATGATCAGCACGAAACCCAATGTAATTTAAAAAAAGAGTCACTGCAGAAATTGTGACTTGAAGATGCAGAGAAGAACGTATACGTTTATATTACCTAAGAAGATGGATGAGGTGTGGGGATGCGTATGGATACCCAAGTTAGATGCTACAAGGGTGCAGATTGCCCGAATTTTCACTCTGAAGCGGAGTGTGCGCTGATTTGAAACTTACTGGCAGATTGAAACTGTGTGCCGGACCGAGACTGGAAATGGGGGCCTATACCTTTCGTGGGCAAGTGCTGTACCAACTGAGCTACCCAAACACGACTCACACCTCGTCCTCACAGCTTTACTTCCGCCAGGTCCCGAGTTCGAGTCTCGCTCCGGCACACAGTTTAATATGCCAGGAAGTTTCATGTCAGCGCACACTCCGCTGCTGAGTGAAAATTTGTTATAGTTTTCCAGTCTTCATTCACATTTATGTCACATTCTGAAACACTTTCTCCTAACTATTGCAGAATGACCCGTAACTAATTGTAGAAAACTTGTAGACAACGGTTTAGGATACCGAAGTGCTTCGTGTACTCTATCTATCCAGCTCAAACATTTCATCAGTGTTCATCTGTACCAATAAAGAATCACAAAGCCGACTGAGAATTAATGATATTCCGAAGCGAAAGTGAGTTGTGGCTTCAGGTCCATTTTTTCTATCTTTCTGGCATGTGTGGAATGACATACCCTAGTTGTGACACATATTTTACTCCTGAAGTATTGAGACATTTACCATATTAATGAAAGAACAAGTATCAATTGTAGTATTTGGTCTCCTTTATGTTACTGGCAAATACCTTATGAGAAGTTGCTGCACTCACTGGATTCATCTGTGTGGTGAATGGTACAGGTCACAGACTCCACGTTTACTACTCGACTCAACAGTTGCATGGTGAAGATTTCAAGCTGGGAGCTACTTCCTGAGAATGTGCTGCGAACAGTATTTTTATGGACAATTTAGAAAGTGCTACGATGTATGACGAATCCACGTCCACAGATTACGGCGCAGCAGTCGCTGGGCCAGAGTAGGTACTAGACAGGTAGTCATACAGAGCGTATAAGGAGGTGGTCCCTTAATATGTTGTGTAGACTCTTTGGAGATGTAATTATAGGTCCTTACTAAATCAAAAGAGAGGTATCAATCTGTTAACGTCGACGACGGTAATATTTAAACATTAGAGGCCGTATGTGGAAGGAAAAGAAAGGTCATCAAGTCCACTCTTCTCCAGGTATTGTTCAAGAACTGAACTACAGATTCCTGAAAAAAGGCTAGAACATCCTAGTTCACAGGTATGTCAGACGCGGTTGCCGGAATTAACACTTACTTTTGTATGAATATCTAAGGACTTGTGTTTATGCCGCCAAACTCATAACCACACATGTATGAAAGAAGCTTATCGAACCACGACGCCGGAAATCCCGTCTACAGATGGCTTAGAAGGTTTGATTTTACGTATTAGTTGAAAACAGTCCTGGTTGCAATTTTAGTTTTTTTATTTATCAACTACGCGTTTCACCTTATTTAGGCCTCTTCAGGCTGATCTTAATCTGGTATTTCTAAGGACGATCCATTAAACAGTGTAGCTAAAGGGTATCGTCGAGTACATCAGGCAACTTCAGTAAATACTTTCTAGATGGGGGTGAGTAACTCCAAGACCTGCACAACGCTTTCATGTTTACAAAAGCAAATAATATAATAAGATACGGCTTAAGTAGTTAGCGTAATGCACCACAGCGTCGTGTGCTAATACTATTAGGCGTCGGTATTAGAACACGACGCTGGGGGGCATTATGCTGACTACTTAAGCGTCATCTTATTCTATTAATTGCTCCAGTGAACGTGAACGCATTATGCAGTTATTGGAGTCACTCACGTCCATCTAGAAACTATTTACTAAGGTTAACGAAGGCGATTTTGGCCTGATGTACTCGACGATGCCCTTTAACTACACTGCCTAATGGATCGTCCTAAGAAATACCAAATTAAGGTCAGCCTTAAAATGCCTAAATAAGGTGAAACGCGTAGTTGATGAATAAAAATACTAAAATTGCAACCAATACTGTTTTCAAGTAATACTATAAAACACCGGTTTGCTGAGTGATCCCACAGATGGATTGGAAGAATTTCTATAGTTTAGAAGGTTAATTAAATTGTGCTTTCAGGAAAATGGAACACTTGAGTGAACATTCCGCCAACACAACATGCATCATAAAGTATTAATTATGTACAGCATATTGCATCCACCTTACGACCGTGAACATTTATAGCTAAACAATTAATATTTATATGATCTGATTTGAATTTGTCTGTTCAACTTGTTTTAAATAAGTGACAGGATATGAAAATGTTCTATGTGGAAAACAGCAACTCGTTGCTTTAACTCTAGGGAAAATACCTAATTGACCTATATTTATATAATCACGCAGATGGATTAACTTGTCTTCCGTACACCTAAGTAAATAAATATTCCTTCACTTACTATTTTGTTGGCTGCAGCGCACAACACCTTCTTGAAACACCTTGTGTAGACTTCCGACATTCCGACAGGAAGTATCTAGGCCCTGTCAGAAAACGTACTCTGTTTTGCGATCTTTTACTGTCACCACTTTAAGAACCAGGTACTTCGTTATATACAAGTTGGTAAAGTTGATTTGTCGTTTCCGCAACAGCTTAGTATAACAGCTTCATATTTATCAATGAAAATATAGAATAAATCAAATTGCTAAAGTTGCCAGGTACATTCCTAGTCTACGCTACATGTGATTCTAGATTATGAATAATATATCTCATCCATACATCCATAACTTGTGTTTTCTTTGATGATTAATTATGTATCGAATATTACCATTATCTTCACTAAATAATGATCCTGTTTAAATATCAATGTGTCAAAGGAATGGAAGTATCATATAGCACAATCTCGGCCGCATACGAACAGGAAACAACATTATCTGTAGCGAACTGCATCTCTGCTTTCCTTCCAGGGACTTAAAAGCCATGAAGATTAGATTTCTGTGTCACATAATTGGATTCTGAATGTTTCAAAAATGCGGGCGACCGATCGACGCCATGTTTCATTACTTGGGACCCAGCAGTAACCTAATTTCGCGACCGCTCTGGACCAGGCGAGATGCTTAAAAGGTGCACCGCCACGTGCAGAGGGCTTGAAACTGGATTATACCATGAAAGTCTGACAGATCATATCACCAACTTGGAGGGAATGGTTTCTCAGACATCAAGCAAAGCCTACACTGAGGTCTGGAAACAGAATTTTAGTTTCTCCTGTGCCTACCGTCGACCTGAGAGTACTCTGAGGAATATGAGGACACATTAACCTTAGTGCACGTGCCAACAGCCAGTTCATGGTTGTCGAGTACAAAAATCACCGCCCCGCGCAAGCAGCTCACTAATCACACCTCCCGGTGCGATGAAAGTATTACAGGTACCAGATCACAGCATTTGTATGCATCATCGTGAAAAGAATAAAGTACTAGGTGATGCTGCAAGATAATGACAGTAAGTCAGATTTTCGAGAAAAACTTACATGAAACGACTTCTGTTTCTCTCTTTCGAAGCAGAATCATAGAGAAACATGATGGAAGATTGTGAGAGTCATACAGTTACGTCCAGCTTGCTGGTTATATGCCTAAACAGCGTGAAGTGCTACAACCGGCAGACCTGCTCTTACAAGTTGGTGACAGGAATGCAAGAAATGTAGTTAAAATTAACTGCCCTAACAAAGGCAATATAACGCGTTACCTGTCCTAAAGCGTGTCAGAATGCTTCCGTAAGCAGGTCGCGGGTTAGTCTGACTGAAGAGTCCACAGACTGCATAGTCACTTTACATTATACGCGAATTCCATATCCAACAAATGCATACGACCACTGGATATTATTCGAGACAGAGTAGTTGTAACATTTCACTTTCTTTGTCGGAAATATCTCGTCTAAACTAAACCAATATCGCGGCCACTGGTGCAAACACCTGCACTTCTTGAAAGAATCGAACTCCCATATATAAAACAACTTTAGACATCTCACTACTTTACTGGTAAGTCACTCTGTTAAATACGTCGTAAAATCTTTATGGTTGAAGTCTGAATGCTATAACTACGTTGTTTTTATTATTTGGAGCAGAAATGGGTGTCAGCAACAAAACGTTTCGCAGTGGTATGAAATATATGTAAGATTATACCTCACAATGAGTAGACGGTGATTGAATTTTAAATTGCGGTCAATAATTATATGAAATGCTGAAAATGAAATTTTTGTTCCCCAAGAAGCCAACAGACAGAAGCCTTCACATGAGGACTTGTGACTGTTTGACCTGTTTGGTAATAGAGTCATTAAGTGGAATGATGTTTGTGTTCCTTCTAGCACCGTATTACCTAATCATCTCTGAGAGTTTATTAGTTGTGGACCTTACTGGGGTAATTACGAGGTTCAGTTCTCTTTCTAAGAGGAGACTAGCTTTCATACATAATGAAAAGGAGAAAAATCTGCGACATAAAGCTATACCCGAAAGAAAATGAATCGAAATTTATAAGCCAGATCAGATGAATCTTTAACTAGTTCAGCTAAGTGAAGCAAAAGTAAACTATAAACTTTCGATTATTTAAATGGCTGATGTAGAGTATATTTACTGTGTAGAGAAAAGCTGCAAAAATTACTTGGTTATCCGGTGTAATAGGGGTTGAATGTGAACATATCTTTAACTAGCTTCCAACTTTCAGTCTTCTTTATGTCACATTCAGAACTGTTATTTTTAGAAAATTACGGAACATTCCGTAACTGGCATTAGTAAACATGCATGTACTTCTTGTGAGCTTCAAATTGAGGAGCATGAACTTCGTATTACTCGAATTGCTATAACACCATACCTTCAATGCTTTGTCTCTGTTTTCTGTTATGCGTGCATTGCATACATCATGATTGTTTAGGATTTATAGATTATTGTCCAAGCTGTGTTCTGCTCCACTTTATTATTCACGGCGTACTTTGCAGTTTGCGAGGATAGCACTGTAAACAGTTCAAGCAGAAACATTTTATTTCATTAAATATTCAGCACATACGATTCATAAGAACTATGCGATTTTCCAAATTCACGCCTGCGTTGGGATTGTTCTTTAACCAGGCTAATACACTGTTAAGTGGTAGGACTGGACTAGACAACAACGATTAACATTCACAGTTGACAACACCTACGTTATTTTATTCAACAGAACATTAACACAAATTATTTTTCTCCCTCTTCCTTTTTTTTAAAAAAAAGCAACAAAACCAAGAATTTTACAACTCTGTTAACAAGAAAAGTGTCTCAAACTACCATGTCCTGCCTTTTAGTAGTAAAATTTTAACAATGACAGCCAATTACACATATTTACAGACTTCAAATATCATTAAATTCCCTTTGGATATAAAATATAAACGATGGCATTAAAATTCACCACCAAGTAGTGGTAAATACACAGGAAAAGCGTTACGCCCGTTGGTTACGTGGTTTTACAATAAACTGAAGTTATTTGAGTTCAAATCAAACCCCTGTCACAAGCGGTGATAATCCAACGGGCGTGATGGGGGATACAGACTCGTCACCCACCGCCGTAGTCTGTAGAAGGGCGGGTCCCACCCAAGGTTAGCTACAACAGGCTATAAACTAACCTTAAAAATCAGTTACGGTGCACTGCTTTAAGATGAAGGAAGGACACATTCTGCTACATAACAGCTTTCAACTCAAAAAAAAAAAAAAAAGTTCAGAACATCTGTCTATCGACTACATATGGCGATAAGCACAGTAACAGTACATGTAACTCAGAAATACAACGGGCTGTACAATCCTAAACAACTGCATAGCAGAATTACAGTAGTAGCTGATGATAGAAGGCCTTAATACCCCAAAATTATTTTAGTAAGTTATTGCTCATTATTACTCTACAGAAGGGAACACGTCTGATTAAGATGAATTTCGCTATATTTTACTGGCAGACAACACAAACTTCCAATGCTCAAAAACGTTTTACAAATGCTTTTCCTGTATAATTGCAGGGAAAAGAGAAGCTCTTATAAAAATATACTTTACTCTTTCAAATATCAGTCAAGACAAAATTTATATTTCCAAAATTCTTTTGCAAATAGTGGTCCGTAATAACTGCATTGAAGTGGACACCTCTTATTGAAATAAATTTCATTATTAGTAAATAGCTGACTGCAGAAATGTTTCACAATAGCTTACCAGGAAGAAATAGAGAGGAAAGGGCAGTTCTCATTAAAATAATCTTCACTGTTTTTGAATAAAAGACAAAACAAAATCTGCCGAAATGTTTTACAAACAGTTGGCCATAATAATGGCAATGAAAGAGGCAACTCTTATTAAAGTAAGTTTCACCTCCAAAATAAACTCTACTTCTTTCGGGATGGACCCTGACACCAAATGCATGAGTAAGTTGACGAGAAACTGGTCGGAATATTCTATGTTAGTGCTCAAAACACACAGTTGACAGTACAATGTTCACCAAAATAACTGATGAATCAGGGCGCTCAAGGTCACCATAAGCTCGGTTCAGGCAAATGTGGAGAGTGTTGTACCGTCGCCCCGTAACTAGCCAAAACACCGTCCTCGTACTGATCAGGTCTCCGCGAAGCAAGGCAGGGTTTAATGGGCAGGGCTGAACGGCGGTAACCCGTCCTCGCGCCCCCAGGCGCTGTCTACAGCTGCCTACCAATGTGCCCGTCAAAGCGCCTGGTGCGGTGAATCATCAAAGATGTCACAAGGCACTGCGGTCGAGCGAGCGATCCAAGCTGACATAGCTCAAACTCTATTACTAAATTCTGTTTTATTATTGACACACTTTCCCTTCGAACCACAAACACTGATGAAGTATGGTGGCAACACAGATGGACGTACAGTAGGTGCAACCACATTAGAGGTGTATCTGTGGGAAGGCCAGACAATCATGTGAGCCCTGAAGCGAGGCAGTAGTTTTTTGAGTAGTTGCAGGACTAACTATCATGCAAATTTATCAAGATTTCTGTATCCTTGTTCGATAAAGATTATGAACTATATGGATCGGTACCTGTAACAATATAACTTTCATTTGTTAAGCACGTATCATTGTAGTCCTCATGTACGCTGTCTAGACAGTCGAGCGTATACGGCATCACATCATTCCACAGTTTCATCTTTCAAAAAATGCTAATATTTCTTCTGCCGCTTCCTTCTCACACTGTTAAACTTTCGTTTCCTATCTGACGAAATGTCAACTTCGGCACCTGTTGTTTTAGTTATAATCCTACGTTTATTTTGCCTTTTTTTATCGTTGCCATTGCTTTGCTTTGTGTCAACATCACTAGCACGGTAACACTGTTGTGAGTTACTTGTCGACTAAGCATTTCAATTACGCTCGGTAACTTCATGCTGTGTTCGTCATTGTATACCTCCAGTCCACCTCCCACCCTACCCATTAGCAGCCATTGTTGTGGTTGCATGGTAGACAATACATGGGGCGTCGAATACCTCTTACGACTCGCACTCAAGAGATTCATTATAAGTAATGTGGGAACACGTGTGTTCAAAAGCAGTTATTTGCAACGTACTGTACTGTGATGGCACTCTGCTTTTGGTTTGCGCTTCGAATGGAGGATGTCGAATGAAGTTATATTTTGAATACGGTTGACTGTGTCGATTTACTTGCCACCTATAATCTGAACTTTGTTTCATAGCCTCCTGTGGAATAAAAATGAGCCCAAAGACCGATTTAAAGATCGTGCTTTCACTTGATTGTATCTTCGAAGGAAACTGCTAGTATGTCCTCTACGTTTGCCTCCGTTGCTCATACTGTAACATGGACATATTACTGGCTGGCATAGAATAGCTATGGGCGAACGGGTTATTTGACAATCAAAGAAAGCCCCTAGCATAGTTTTAGTTGAACTACCGTATATTTCATTTAGTAAATTATCGACGTAGGCGAATTTACTTGTTGCGTTATTAATGCGTCATATCAGCTGTATCACATGTATGACCAAAGGAACCTTGCATCCTTTTACGGAATGACACAGGCACTGCAATATCGTAGTTAATTCTGTGACTGTGTCATGTTAAGACGAGCTTTGTTCCATATGTTGTCTAAGTTTAATCTGGATTGCTTTGTTTCAGATATGCTTTGATGTTTTTGATGTGTTTAAACTGATTAATAGTGCTCTGATGTCTGAGCTGCTGAACGCTATCCAAATCCAGTCTTGTTTTAAATGATTTTACAAATATCAGGATTTGTAAAAATTTTCTCTTACTTACATTTTTATTGTTTTTAAAATGAATTTTTTGATAGAACTGTTTGGTTTTAATGTGGCCAAAATATTCTGTTTACAGGATAATTTATCCAAAATAATTCTGACTTTACAAAGAGCTCTTATGCGTAGTAACTGTACAGAACGTAATTTAGGGAATTGTGATGTTCATGAAAACAAATAAACTAAGTGCCCGTAATGCCTGAACTGGCCGAGCCCATCATGTTACTCCTATTAGCCGCTTGTTAATCTCCTTTGAAGTAAAGTTGATTTAAAGCTAAGCGAACGTTCTGGTAATAGATACCGTGGTTATCTGTGTTGTTTTTCATACAGCTTGTCAATATTGTATATCGATATTCTGTTGAATTTTCCGTTTCCGAGGAATGTACATAACCCAGCTTGTTTGAGAAAAGAGGAGTTAGACTATGAACTTCCAGTCAGAGGCTTAGATGGATTTAAAGGGACTACAGGTGAATTAATTCAGCAGGTAACGGCGGCTTTGGATAAACCGATTACGAGCTCTTCAGTGGATCTCTTAAAAGGAGCTGTTTATAGAAAGAGCACGCTTCTATAGTCAGGATATCAGAATAGGTCGAGTGATCAGGCGGGCTGGTTGTCAGACGTGAAATTAAATCTGAAATCCCTGAGGTCGGTAGTAAAATTAAGAGGATTATCAAGTCGGTATCGGAGGGTAATAAGAAGATACTGAAAGATGAACTAATTACGGAATATTATTTTCAAAACTTCCCAACCCCTTGGAGTGCCGCAGCGGGAACAAGCCACCAGGGAAGAGGGATCAGTTCCGCAAGCTTTAAAGCTAGTGCGTTTGACGGTAGAAAAGCTGAATAGCGGCGAGATAGTTGGTATTTCAGATCATCAGTTATTATGTTCAAATGGTTCACGTAGCTCTGACCACTATGGGACTTACCTTCTGACGTCACCAGTCCCCTAGAACTTAGAACTACTTAAACCTAACTAACCTAAGGACATCACATACATACAAGCCCGAGGCAGGATTCGAACCTGCGGCCGCAGCGGTCGCGCGGTTCCAGACTGTAGTGCCTAGAACCTCTCGGCCACTCCGGCCGGCAGTTATTATGATAATGGCCATAAAGGTAAAAGTACCTTGTTGCAGTTTGTCCATAAGCAATAATCATTTTAGTTTTATCGGCTTTCGTAGGAAGCTGACGGAACAGCTAAATCCACCTACAGAATCTCATTAGTTACTTCGTGAGAATTAAGGGGGGGAATAAGGGCAGATTGAATGAATATAGGAGTGTGTTTACACGATGAAACGGAGTGTGCATGATTTGAGTTTCAGGTATAGTGATGTGCAAGTGGAGCAACACACTCTAAGTGAGTTGAGGCTGGAGGATAAAAAACACGCCATTTTTGGGGGCGTTACTTACGATTTTCAAACTCTGGGTCAATTGTTAAGACATATTGGAGCCTCACCTTATGTGGATAACAAAAGGAAAAAAAATTGTTCAGGCTTCTCAGAATGAAATCTGCCACAGACTTCTAGACAGATGAAAGGTAGATCATTTATACGCTTTGTGAAAAGAAGGGTTATTTTAGCATAAACTGCTGATAAGGGATTAAGTTTAGTTCGGTAGTTTGGAGGCAGGATGAACGTGTCTTGTGGTCAAGAGAGTACAAAGTTATAAGTGCAATTACGTACAGAGGTAATGCAGGAGTGGGTCTAACAAGTAATAAGAAAAGAGGGATTCTGGTAAGTTACTATGAGCAGCATTATGAACACATCATCGTAGGCAAAGTAGACAGAAAGCCCTTACCGATTACTGTAGTATAAGTTTGTATATCCGCTAACTCCACAGAGATTCAAAGAACGTAAGGTGAGATAAAATATTTAAATCAGATAGTTAAGGGAGAGCAGAACATAACTGTAGAGGGTAACTGAAATTTCGTATTAAGAATAGGAAGAGACGGAAAACTAGTGGAAAGATGCGGACAGGAGGAAAAGGAGTAAATAAGGAAACCACTGGGATCACTTTGTAAAAGAGCTTAATTTAATCACCGCTAACGTTTAGTTTAGGAATCACAAAGTAAGATTGTATACGTGGAAGAGACGTGAAGACACTGGAAGGCTTCAGATGGGGTATGTGATGGTAAGACAGAGATTTCAGAGCGAGATTTTAAGCTGTTAGACATTTTCCAGAGAAGATGTTGACTTCGAAAATGTTTTATTGTTGATGAATTGCTGATTAAAAGTGATGAATTTACAAAAAGAAAGGATATTAAGAAGATGGTACGTGGAGGAGTTGAGAGAACAAAAGATTGTTGGAAGATTCGAAGAGAGCTTTTGGGCAATGATTCAGTGAAACAGGGGAAAGAAGACTGTTGAAGAAGAGAGGGTACCTTTAACAAAAATAGTAAAGGCAGCAGAGGATCAAATAGATAAAAAGAAAAGGCCTATTGGAAATGTTCAGATATCACATGAGATATTGAATATAACTCATAGAAGGTGAAAGTATAAAAATGCAGCAAATGAAGCAGGTGAAAGGCAATACAAACATCTATAAAGTGATACAGTCAATAAGTGCAATTGGCTAAGCAGGAATGGCTAGATGAAAAATATAGGATACTGAAGCATGTATAAACAGGGAAAAGATAGATACCACCTACGGAGAGATTAAAGATCTTTTGCAGAAAAGATAAGCATCTGTATGGTTATCAACAGCCCAGGAGTAAAACCAGTACCAAGCAACAAAGGAGAAACCTGAAGTGTAGAAGGCATACTCGTGTTTAGAGTTATTAGATTATAGTTATTCGGAGATGGGGAGATTTGCACAGGATAGAATAGCTTGGAGAGCTGCAGCAAACCAGTCTTCGAAATGAAGACCACAACAACAACAACATCGTTAATTGAAACCCCTAATTTCCCACTTTTCTATAAACATCCTACATTCCTGAAATCTTAATATCTAAAACGGTATCCATAATCATAGTCACTAAATTTCAGAATGTTGGAATGGTAAACTGCAATCCTTTCAAACCTCCGGTCTTATAATATGGTTGACGTAACTTTTCTGAGAACAGAAGTTTTAGAAATACTCAGTTTTGAAAATTTAACTTTCTAGAAAGCGCTTGGCAGGCTTTGAAAATCGCAGTCCACATTAAAAATTTCGTATCATGAGGTAGCAAATTTAATTTCATGAATTTCTGTTTAAATAACGCACTGTTAACAAAGATAACATAACTGCCAATTTTTCGTTTTCTTAGATTTTCTGTCTATTATGTTAGTATCTAAAATTTATAAACTGTGTACTTTAAAAATTTGTCATTTCTTCATTACAGGCGTGTTTACGTATGCGTTACACACAGATCCGTATTAAGTGGTTCACTAAAATCAACTCAGTACAGTCATTATGGTACAGGATGTACAACTACTGTGTTCGTATCTGCCACCTCTGAATCTATGGAATTAGTCAATGTTTCCGTTGCTTACATATCCGTGTTATATTCTTACACTGTTAGCAAGATAAGTTCAGTGACTGAGTTTAGAGTCAATAAATTTGATCAGAATGAGGAAAAAATTGGATAGTGTTGTGCACATTTATTTAATAACTGGTTACATCAAGTAATCACAGAAGGAATATTAGACAGCATGAAACACTACGAGACTTAAGGGGCACAAGAACAGGTCATTAACGAAGTTCTCACGAACTCAGTGAGTAAGCACCTCGTAATTCAGTAGTGGTAATGGATCGGTATGTATCCGAAAAGAATCGAATTATAAGTATACTTGAAAACTAGTGAGCTTGAAAAGTGACAGGGAGATGACGTGTCATATCCATTTTTTTATCATGTATCCATCTCTCGAATGAGGCACTCCGTTTAAGACATAAATCTTTTACACTTGGAGATGGCGAGTGGATGAAATGCATCGCCACCGTTTGAAATTGTCAGTCTAAATTTTAACATTTCCTTTATTTGTCACGTTGAAAAAGGGGCAAATACTATTATCTTTGAGTTGAAACTCTTCTTTCCGTGTTCGTTTACTGATAAATTAGTTTTTGGATGGATTTTGCATTGAGCCGAACACAGTATTTTCTTTTCCTTTCTTCCACTGCTCACATATATTTCCTTGCGATTTCAGTATCATCAGCGGACCTTTATTTTCATTGTATTACTCAACAGTAATAAAGCTCTTTACTGCTGGTGCACATATAAAGTCGAGTTGTTAGAAAACTTTTTACAAATTTAAAAACTCTAGACCACACGTAATTTAATGTAGAAAAGGCATATTGCTCGAGAGTTTTATCGTTAGGCCCAACATTAATTTATACTCTGTGAAAGATCGCGGCCCGCGGTTGTGTTTGTGTGTGTGTAAGCAATATTATTGCCCTTCATCTTCCATGCGGAAAACTGCAATATTTAAGTTTCAACGTCATTGTTTATAAGCTAGTAAAACAATATGACGACAGCTGAACAGTGAAATGTGTTCCGGACTGGAGTTTTGAATCTTTGTGAAGTGTACGTGCCTTTGTGTGTTTGTTTAAGTGATAGTTCTTTGAAGGCCGGGAAGGGAGTCCCATTGGATAGAGAGCCCTGTTCTCAGAGTTAATAAACAGTGACGATGTAAGTTAAACACGGCAGTTACTCACAGTGAATGTAAAGGGGAAACCAGAAAAAGTAAATGAAATATAAGGCATGCACACACAAATACACAACCTTAAACGTAGTGTAAATGGATGCAGGGCCTAACCAGAATATTCCCAGAGGTAAAATTTCGAAGTAGATAATTTCTCTATATTAAGTTCTATAGGGAATCGATGACAGTCTGTGAAATGAACTAAAGTATTAAAAAAAGGAAAAAAAATAAAAACCAAGGTTCGTGACAGAAGGTATATACTCAAATCATTATCTGTTTCTCAGTTTTCTATATACATTCTTTGAAACTCGAATTTATATGTGTACAGGTAGAAAAGAGCATTTTTCCCTGTAGTTTAATGAGAAGAAAATGAAAGGAAATTGATGATACTGAAATATTAGTGCAACTTTTATGGGGCAATAGATATAAAAGAGAAAACTGTGTTTTTCATAGGGTGGACCCCTTCAAAGAACAAATACTACATTTAATTTTTCGTCTTAAGTATTTCAGTGGCAAACATAGACGGACTGTTCGAGCAGCACGCCTTCAATGGGAAGCTCAAACAGCTGTGGTGTTCCCAGAAGTGCCTACAATACTGACGTAACGAGCTACGTCTTGGATCGACGGCAAAACGCACCCCCTTTGTCACGCAGGCAGCAAGTGCTTCAAAGACCTTTAACATCAACAGTACAATAGCACGTTGAGGGAAGCCTTTGCAAGACAGTATTTGAGATGGGAGTTGTTTGCTGTTTTGAGTGGGCGAGAGTGTGTGATGGAGTGCAGCGCTGCATTCAGTGACTTCGCTTACCTCAGTCTGTGTTTGACTCTGCCTTGGCTCAGGGCTGTTGCTGTTACTACTCTTGAAAGCTGAATGTTGCAATAGGTGGGTTGATCACTATGTATTGTAAGACCACATTTCGTAGTTATACAGTATATGAATGATAATTTATAGATTATATTGTACCAAATATTGCAAAAGGCATAAGTACAGTTTTGAATAACGACATGACATCACATGACATGATTAAAAATCGATTTTGTAAGCGATTATTCCAGGCGTTACAGCTGAATGCGGCAATGGGAATTTTTGGCTAAGACATTGAATAAATATTCGATAGTGCAGATAGAAAATCATGTGAAGAAAGGTAATTAGGTCAACATTTATTGTAAATACTGACCTTTGCGAATATAGGAATGTATGCCACTGTATGTGGAAGAGCAAATTTTGTAGAAACGGATCAAGTAAATTCACTTACGTTTATAATTTACTAAATGAAACACACAGTAGTTCAGCTAGAATTGCACAAGGGACTTTCCTTGTTTGTTAAAAAAAACCGCTCGCCCATAGCTATTCTATGTCAGCCAATAATACGTTCATATTACAGTATGAGAAATGGAGGCAAACTGAAAGGACATACTACCTGTTCTAATCGAAGATACAATGAAGTGAAAGTACGATCTCTAAATCACTCTATCGGCTCAATGAATATTCCAAACGGATTGTATTGCGAACAGAATTTTTTCCTTTTATTTATATGCTATGTTAATAGATAACATGTTACTTAAATTTATGTAAAATATTTGTACTGAGTTGTTTTGGTTAATACTGTCACCCAATTTAAACCATATTTTTTTAATTTATTCGGGAACTTAAACATTTTAATATTTTAACAAAATTCATAGGATAGTCTGCGGCTGTATCTCGTACACATGATATAAAAGGACATTGCATTGGCGGAGCGGTCATGATCACTCAAGTTATTAATGTGGAAGGATTTCCGACCTGATTACGGCCGCACAAGTGTAATGACTTTTCTGGAGACTAAAAATCTACTCTGTAGGAATCAGGAGGGGTTTCAAAAAAGACGGTCGTGTGAAACCCATCTCGCGCTATTAGTCCACGAGACTCAGAGGGCCATAGACACGGGTTCACATGCAGATGCCGTGTTTCTTGACTTCCGCAAGGCGTTCGATACAGTTCCCCACAGTCGTTTAATGAACAAAGTAAGAGCATATGGTCTATCAGACCAACTGTGTGATTGGATTGAAGAGTTCCTAGATAACAGAACGCAGCATGTCATTCTCAATGGAGAGAAGTCTTCCGAAGTAAGAGTGAATTCAGGTGTGCCGCAGGGGAGTGTCATAGGACCGTTGCTATTCACAATATACATAAATGACCTTGTGAATGACACCGGAAATTCACTGAGGCTTTTTTCAGATGATGCTGTGGTGTATCGGGATGATGTAACAATGGAAAAGTGTACTGAAATGTAGGAGGATCTGCAGCGAATTGACGCGTGGTGCAGGGAATGGCAATTCAATCTCAATGTAGACAAGTGTTATGTGCTGCGAATACATACAAAGATAGATCCCTTATCATTTAGGTACAACATAGCAGCGCAGCAACTAGAAGCAGTTAATTCCATAAATGGAATGATCGTATAAAGTTGATCGTCGGTAAAGCAGATGCCAGACTGAGATTCATTGGGAGAATCCTAAGGAAATGCAATCCGAAAACAAAGGAAGCAGGTTACAGTACGCTTGTTCGCCCACTGCTTGAATACTGCTCAGCAGTGTGGCATCTGTACCAGATAGGGTTGATATAAGAGATAGAGAAGATCCAACGGAGAGCAGCGCGCTTCGTTACAGGATCATTTAGTAATCGCGAAAGCTTTACGGAAATCATAGATAAACCCCAGTGGAAGACTCTGCAGGAGAGACGCTCGGTAGCTCGGTACAGGCTTTTGTTAAAGTTTCGAGAACATACCTGCACCGAAGAGTCAAGCAGTATATTGCTCCCCCCTACGTATATCTCGCGAAGAGAGCACTAGGATAAAATCAGAGAGATTAGATCCCACACAGAAGCATACCGACAGTCCTTCTTTCCACGAACAATACGAGACTGGAACAGAAGGGAGAACCGATAGAGGTACGCAGGGCACCCTCAGCCACACACTGTCAGGTGGCTTGCGGAGTATGGATGTAGATGTAGATGTAGAATCAACACTTTGCACTTGGAATGGTATTTGGAGCTAGAATCATGGAACATTCCGTATTGGAAATCGTTAGTGAAATCAATATTCCGAGATCCACAGTGTCAACAGTGTGCCGAGAATACCAAATTTGGGACATTACCTCCCACTACGGACAATGGCCTTAAAGTAACGACCGAGGGCAGCAGCGTTTACGTATAGTTGTCAGTACTAACAAACAAGCAACACTGTGTGAAATAAACACGGAAATCAATGTGGATCGTACGAAGAATGTATCCGTTAGGGCAGCGCGGCGAAATTTGACGTTAATGGGCTATGGCTGCAGACGACCTGCCCAGTGTTTTTTTTTTCTTTTTTTTTTTGGCTCGTGACTATATCGGTTGGACTCTAGACGGTTGGAAAACCGTGGCTCGGGCAGAAGAGTCCAGATTTCTGTTGGCAATAGCTGATTGCCATGGAACAAAGTTGTGTACAGTGCACAAAACAAGCTGATGGTGGCTCCATAATGGTGTGGACTGTGTTTGCACAGTATGGACTGGGTCCTCTGGTTGAGCTGAAACGATCATTGATTTGAAACGGTCATGTTGGGCTACTTGGAGATAATGTGCAGCCATTCATGGATTTCATGTTACCAAAAAACGATGGAAATTTTGTAGATGTCAGTGCCCCATGTCATTGTGTTACAATTGTATTGACTTGTTAGAAGAACAATCTGGGCAACTAGAGCTAATGATTTAGCCACGAAGATCGCCCGACGTGAATCCCCTTGAACATTTATAGAGGTAATCGAGCACCAGAAACACGTTCACAATTATGGACGGCTATAGAGGCAGCATGGCTCAACATTTCTGCAGGGGACTTCCAACGACTTGTTTAGGCCGTGCGACGTCGTCTTGCTGCATTACGCAGAGGGGAAGGAGGTTCAACACGATATTAGGAGGTATCACATGACTTTTGTCACCTCAGTGTATAATGAATTCGTCGACTGTTACGTACTATAGGAAGCACTAACGGGCATAACAGTCCAAGGACGTTGAACTGGATTGTTTTAAACAAGAAGCCAGCCATGCATTTGCTGTTACTGTACTATCAATCGACTGTATACATTATGTTGTATATTAGGTAATCTTGAACACCTATCGCTGGTACTACTTTGGTTCATTCGCATTTGTTTCATTTAAAACAGCGTATGAAGTATTTCGTGACAAAGTGATGTTACTGGGCGTTGTGAGTTTACAGCTGAGCAGTCAGCATATCCTGTGGTTGTCAAACGATCTATACCAGGTGACCTTACCAATAATGAGATCGTTAGATCACGTGAATTTAATTACAGATGTCTCACAATGGATAACTTACTCAATTGACTTAATTAAACAGTGGTGTTAGTAACGTAAATAAGACACGGGTGCTGCAAATCATAAAGATGATGAAGCTACAGCGAGCACATCTGAAAGTGGACAGTGTAAGTAGGCTGTTTAGGTTTTTATGTGGGTAACACCACGTAGCGCTCTCTGCTAAAATAGCTGACTCCGCTGTGTGCAGTCAGTGGCTGGTTGGACTCGTTCTGGAAGTTGTTCGCCAGCGTAGTGTTGGGCCGTTGGATGTGAACAGCTCGTAGCGTTGGGAAGTTGGAGGTGAGCTGCCAGCAGTGGTGGATGTGGGGAGAGAAATGCCAGAGTTTTGAGATGTTAATATGAGCGGACGATCTGGACGTGTGTCCGCCAGAAAAAGGAAATCTGTTAAACTGGATGTCAAGAATTTATATCTATATTGTGACTTTTGAATACTATTAAGGTAAATACATTGTTTATCCTCTATGAAAATCTTTCATTTGCTAACTGTATGCCTACCAGTAGTTAGTTTCTTCAGTAGTTACAATCTTTTATTTAACTGACAATATTGGCGCTCGCTGAATTTCAGTAGTTCGAGTAACGAAGATTTTTGTGAGGTAAGTGATTCATGAAGGGTATAGGTTATTGTTAGTCAGGGCTATTCTTTTGTAGGGATTTTTAAAAGTCAGATTACGTTGCCCTGAAATATTGTGTGTAAATTGAGAAATGATCCGAATAATTAAAGAGAAAACAGTCTCAGTACGTTGAGTTTTACTCAGATTTTTCAGTATCAAGTAACTTAGAAGTTGTACCAGCACTGTCAAAGGGAAGTTACATAACACGTTCATGAAATATTAACACAACTAAACACAACTAAATTACAGTACTAACAGCTTGGCACATGTTAGGTAATGAATCGGGAGTGAAGGACAGCACGATATCGGTGGGAGCGAATAAACTCGAGGAATCTGCATAATGATAGTCGACTGTTAATCAAGACGGAAGAAAAAAACAACAGGACTTACTGACTGAGCGTGTGTTGCGCATCAGCGTACTTGAAACTAAAAAGTGTGGGCGTCGTAACGTTAATCTGAAGTCTTGGAGTACCTCATACAAATCGGTTTTAGATCACTGTTGCTCACCTCCATATTTAAATTTAGAGGCTGCCGCGAGCAGCTTGGAGAGGAGGCTGCATTTGTCCTGTACCAAAGGTTGGTATCCTTCAGAGCCTCAAATAGTAGTCCATCTCCTGGATGAAGTGTACCCGTCGAGACTAGGATGCAAGTATTCTATGGAGAACTTCCAGCAAGAAGTGAATTTTTACCTTGTGGGCAAGAGTTTTGTCCATGATTTTGATCATCAACAACAGAGGTTCTTCCAAGTGATCACACATCAGATTCATTCTAATAAAGCAGCAGTCTTCCTTCAAGCTCAGTTTTAAGGGGGGGGGGGGGGGAGACTTCAAACGGGCGGACTTGGGGCAGGAGAAACACCATAGGACATTTTAATTTCCACTGTCTACATTTTTACAAATAAATTCATGAAACTTTGTCAGCATGACCAGGAAGGATTCAGGATTGACACTCATACCAGCTGAAGTTTAAATACATAACAAAATAACATCAGTAACCAACATTGAGTATTTTTCGTCGAGAAGATAGGAAACAGACAAAATCAGAATTCGAGTATCTTTCTTGTTTCCTGTTCCCGTTAGTAAGGAGGCCTTACTAGCGGGTGAGATCTATTCTCCTACTCCAGAATTTATGTTAACTAATAGCAGCTGCTTGACAACCACAGTTACCTTGGCGCCAGCCTAATGGTTGTTGGTGTCACGTTTCCAAGCATAAGGATCCTTCTCATTTCATTTCTTAGACCTTATCTCTGAACTGTCCTTGCCCAGTGTTTCCAAGGACGCGGGATTCCTGGACAGCTCAGTCCATACGATTACACACATTCCGTCGCTGTTGGCTTGATCGAAAAAGTCTCAAGCCCCTGGTAGTGGCGGACACACCACATCAAAAACAGCCTTTTATTACTCAATAGCTTAACGCCGATTAGGACGCATACACTATTGCTATCCGAGGAAAATGTCTGTCTGGTCATCCTCTGTTCACAAACAATATACTGGGCCTACATGCTTCCTCAATGGCGTCTCGCCTCCGTTGGTGATTATGGCAAAGGGACTATGAAAACGTCCCATGGCCCCCCGAGACTAATGGCTCGACATTGGCCCTTCATTTTCTGGTCTGCGAGGCTTCTCTCATCATGTATCCAATACGACTCTGAGCAATTCTTTGGGAGTAAGCTTTCAGTAGAGGAAATTAGCGTAGAATTTTAGTTGTTGTGACAATCGATGACATTAGTGTTGTTGATACTCATACGTTCAGGTCTAAACGGAAATTTAAATTGCCTGTTTTTTTTTTTTTTTTAATTTAAGTGAGTTAGAGTATGATACGTGGCAGAATTTGCTAAAAATTGGAGCATTGTCCAACGACTGATTAATACAGGAGTAAGGATTGAAATAGAATACAAATGGATGGTCTTAAGCATTGGAATAGAGAAAGCAGGAGGCTAAAAGGTAAGGCCTTGCACTGATTAACGAAAGGAGAAAAGACAATAATATACCAAAGGAAGGAGGAGAAACGTCATCTTTAAAACTGTTCATTCTTACACGTTTCAAGTCTGTTCCAAAGACACTATGCTCAAGGTTATCTATTGTTTAATTTACTACGGTCTTTGACTGCCCCTGTGAAGACATCTCTGGTAGTAAATACCTTGAAGACAGTATGTACACAAAAATCAGTCACTCTTGGGCCATGTCGCATGTTTGTGACTCCCGTTTTATGGCAGATTAAGTATTTTGCATTACTTCTGTTCTTGTCTGATCTGCTCTTCCCTTCCATGAGCTTCTCATCTCTCCCTTTAGACGATCTGTATTCCAGACAACTCGTATCACTGCTTTCTCATGGAAGTTTAGTAAATGAATTGACATCTCTTTCTAATGGCCGTGTTCTGGCCGCGAATTGTGAGAATGATGGTGAGCTGGACAACTGATTTTTACAACGTTTCACGTCCTTTAATTGTACCACCACTTGTGTCTACACTTAACATACATTAGCCCGCATCTGGTGGTAGTGCGGTAGCGTTCTCGCTTCCCACGCCCGGGTTCCCGGGTTCTATTCCCGGCGGTGTCAGGGATTTTCTCTGCCTCGTGATGGCTGTGTGTTGTGTGATTTCCTTAGGTTGGTCAGGTTTAAGTAGTTCTAAGTTGTAGGGGACTGATGACAATAGATGTTTAGTCCCATAGTGCTTAGAGCCATTGAACATACATTAGTCAGAGAGGTAGATCGTGATCCACGGCAGTTTTACAGAATTGATTTTCTACATGCTCACTCACAGATTTGGTGTACTAGCTACGTAACATTCAAACAAACTTAAATGAGTACACAATTTATTTATATTTCTAGATTTCTAGACTTTCACATTGTGTGATTTATGTCGCCTTGTATATCAGGTTGTCCATCAAAGGAAAAGCGTTATTTTTCCAATTGTTACCGCTTTTGAACTGAGTATTCACAATCAGGAAACATCTACTATATATTTTCCTTTTCCATTCATTTATGAAACCCATCATGCATTTCGGCTGCAACCTGGCCTTTATATTCACCCTTGTATTTAGTTTGAGCATGAACTTTGGTATGAAGTCTACTTTCAGCAGACGTATTAATCATAGCAAAGTCAAAGTGCAGTCCACACAATCCTTTTCCAATTCTTCGCCTCTCTTTAGAGCTCCTTAAGTAATTATTATTGATGAGACTCGGAAAATGCTTGCTCTTTTCTAGATTTTCTTCAATGTGATTCTTATTTTTATGTTCTTGTGTCGACAGGTGTAAGGAATCAGACTCAAGGTCACATTCTCATCGAACTTGGTATATCTACAAGGGAGATCGACTATACGTGATCCTAAATTTGCTGAAACACCTGTTCATGCAACGATTGCTTCTTGTTGCGCACAGTAAGCAATTCCTACCCTTGAATACGTTTATAAAACAGTGGTCAGATTTCGTTAGCAGCTATTCCTTGGCTAAAGATTTTGTACAAAAGGAGCACTTTTTCACGATATTTCACTGATGTCACATGTTCTCGTGTACTCAGTCCAGTTACTAAAGGTAATATGAGACTTACAAATAGAATACAGAAGTTTAAAACATGAAATTGATAGGAAGTGTAGCTTGGAAAATGAGGAATACGATGACGAGAAATGCAAGGCGGTTGAAGGGTGAATGGTTACAGGAAAGGTAGATGAAGCATATAGAAAAATTTGTCTTTTAAAGGAAAGGGGAGCACATGTATGAATATTGAGAGGTCATATCGTATGTCCGTACTAAACAAAAGGGGGAGGCTGAATTGTGGAACGAATTCTTACAGATGTATATTTGGGAAACAAAACTGAAGACAATGTTGTAGAAAGATAACAGAAAGAAAATGAAGATTAGAGGGGAGATATGATACTGCGTGACGAATTTGACAGAGTTTTGTCAGAGACAAACAAGTCTCCTAGAACAGACAACATTACCTCAGAATTAATAAGTTCCTTGAACGAACAAGTCACTAGTAAACAAATTCAATAGTAGAAATACCCTCCTGTCTTTAAAAATAATTTTATAATCCGTATTCCAAAGAAAGCTGACGATAACACCTGTAATTATTACAGAAAAAAAACAGTTTAATAAGTCATGCTTGCCAAATACTGACACGAATTACTTGCAGAACAACGAAAAACGGCTAGAAGCCGACCCCGGGGAAAACCAGTTTCTTTGGGATAGGAACTTAGGAACGCGTAAGTCAATACTGGCCCTACGATGTAGGTTTAAACCCTGGAGATAGGGAACCTACGTGTAAAACATTTAAAGATTCAGAGAAAGCTTTATAAATTAGTGACTGAAACACTTCTGAAATTCTGAGATAGCAGGAATCAAAGACAGAGAACGAAATGTTATCTACAGTTGGTCAGGGAACCATAATGCCGTTATAAGGCTTGAAGGGCATGGCAGAAATGTAGCAGAAGAGAACGAGGTGAGAGAGGGGAGCATACCTGATGTTATTCAATCTGTAAATTGATCAGGGAAGGAAGGAGACCAAGGATATGTTTTAAAAGTGGATTATAGTTTAGGGAAATCATATAAATTCTTTACGGGTTGTTAATAATATTGTAAATCTGACTGAGGTGAAGGACTTGTAGGATCAGTTGAACGGAATGGAAAGAAGTTGTCAGATGAATATCAAGTAATGGATAGCAAAGTTAGTGGAGTGTAGTAGAATTAAATAAGACGGTGCTCATTACACAAAAAAATAATGGATGAGTTTTACTGTTTGGACACAAGGTAACATAATGGTCAGAGTAGGAAGGATATAATATACAGACTCTCCATACCTAGAAAAGTGTTTCAGCAAAACAGAAATTACTTAACACCAAATACAAATTTAAATGTTAGTAAGTGGTTCCAGAAGGCATATGTATGGAGTAGAGACTCGAACGAAAGGAAAACATGAACGATATGCACATCAGACAAGCAGAGAGTAGAAGCTTTAGAAAGGCTCTGCTACTAACGAATGCTGAAGATTAGATTGGTATATCACAGAACTAATGAACACGTATTTAACTGAACTTGGGATAAAGAAGCTAAAATTACAGAGTAGTCACAAATGGTACGTAACTTTTTCTTTATTAGGCATCACGAAGTAGTTTCAACAACTATCCTTAGCGATAGAGCTTTGACTCGCTCTACAGGTAATTATGTCTTGCTGTTTAATCTTCGAATGTACCTGTCAAAAGAGTTCACGTTAACTTTACGAAATCAACTTGCTGCATTTTAACTACAATGGCGGAGCCATCTACCTCCCGATATTTGTGACGTTTGACCATCGGCTACGTAATTGAAGTTATGATGTCGTAGGTTCAGCCTGTGAATTTATCTTATTGTATGGTTGTGAACACACTGTATCTGCAGAGTCCTGAAGATTCTCGCGTTGATCGAGTGAAACATTTAAAAGTAAAGAAAAAGTTACATGCGTCTTTTGGTTGCTCTACAGTTTTAATTTTTTACTGCTCCTGTTCCCGTGCATGCCATTACCTCCACCCGCTCAAATAGAATTTCATGGCACAAATTTAGTAAAATAAAGGGTCTGTTGATAGGACGTATCCTGAGACATGAAGGAAGCATTGGTTTTGAAATGAAAAAAGTGTGTGTGTGTGTGTGTGTGTGTGTGTGTGTGTGTGTGTGTGTGTGTGTGAGGGGGGCGTAGGATTGTAAGTTGAAATGAATGTGGGTTGCAGCAGCAGATATGCAGAAAAGGAGACGCTTGAACAAGTTAGATTAGCATGGAGAGCTGCGCCAAACCGGTCTTTGGATTGAAGACTACCAAAATGACAATGTAATGGATCAAAAGAAAATGCATGTAGTTTGAATCCTCCACAGGGTAGTTGGTTGCGCGCATAGCTACCGACAAGGGACATATTGTGAAGAATTCTCTGCACATATACCATAATGTTATTTCTTGTACTCCATTGCCTCAAATATGTGTTTGTGAAATTATAATTTCATCATGTTATGTAAAACGCGTCCAGTAACAGGGCATCACAGCTGTTTGTACTACAGAAGCCATTAGATTATTTGTAATCGCCGAATGCAAAATGTAACCAGAAGGTTCTTATTTTGCAGTTATATATCACTATCTCTTCCAGGAAATGGAAATAATTTACGAAAACAGTTTCTAAGTTCCAAAAATTGAAAAAAAGCATGATAAAAGATTAAAAGCAGCGTAAACATTCCATTCCGTATCATTTTTATTTAGTATTTTAATTATAATTTTTCTTACGTTGATTTACGAATTATGTCTTGGCCTGCTAACAGAGCTAACCATCATCATGAAGGTCCATTTTAACAACCAAACCATGCATACCGCGACAGAAATGTTTCTTTTTGTAATAACACCCTGTGCCACTGGTAAGTCATAAAAAATGAGCCTTCCTGCAGCTGGTAGATTCGGTGCGCCTATTGCTATTCCGGTCAGTGTTCCGGCGCACTCGCGGAATGGTAACTCCGTGAGAGGGGGGGGGGGGGGGGGGACTCAGCGGCGGCGGCGGCGGCGGCTGGGACACGTGCGGAAGGAGCAGTGACTAACGCGACGAAAAACGTGGGCGCATGCAAAGGGATGTGAATTTCATAAGGCGGCGTAGAACATGAGCGGTGGCAACGAGCACTCTCTATTTCACCTGTGCAGCCTGGCGTAGCGCTTATGGTGGTTTCTGGAGCCATCGCTAAAGAAAGTAGCTTCAGTGGCAATCTCTCTTTCTCTTCAGTAAGCAGTTGACACTGTCTGAAGTAAAAATAAAAGACGGAAGATAGAGATGGCGATTATATTGGCGAGATGAATGATGATAATCACTGAGGCCTGCGTTTTAGATCTGTCTTATATATGATGATGAGTGTCTTTGGAAAGATGATTGATCAGTTTTGTGCACCAAAATTAGCTTCGCACTAAAAGTATGCTTGTAGACAGACATGGATCTTCGTTCAAAAATTGCGTTCTCATGTAGTCACTCATTTTGTAGCAATAGGACCATAAGATCATTTGGTTCAACGACAGATCGTATGTCCCTTTCATGTGAAATATCGCCCACTGGAACATTTATTTCAGATGAAACTTTGTCATCAGATCACCTAACAGAGCATCATTTTTACACAGTAAGTTATCTGTCATAATATGTGCTGCAGTTTCAAAGTGAGATTCCAGATCGGCCTCTGAATTTGGTGAGTTTCCAGCTTGCATGTTAGCAAACTCGTTTTGATCAGCGTTAAGCTCTGTGTTATTATCTTCCTCTGTAGTCATTTTGGAAATATTGCCTATTTTCATCATAACATTAATGTCATTTAAGGATTCTTTTTCCAACATTTTTTGAATGAATGTGATATGAAAAAGCATGTATTAGGATAACAATATTCTACCCAGGAAAGCAGGTACAACAAAGTAATGCATTACAAAACAAATTATGAATAATCCACCTCGATTGCGAAAATTCCCGGTGTTTACCCAGGTTTCAACGTGGACATCTAAAAAGTAAACCAGAGGTAAAAAAGGTGGAAAAACCGTCAGAGAATTCCATTAAGCAAATCTGGGATCCATTTTGAGAACGCCAATGTATCACAGTTTGAGGTAAGGGCAATATGCAACACGTAATTTTTGCGTCTCATGCGGCTTACAACATGTAGTATAAAAATTTTCAACCTTGTCATTCAAAACCAATATTTTTTTGTGTTAAATTTTGTATTATGAACGCCTTCTTCAGAACAAAATAAAAAACAGCTTGCCTAAATGGGCATGGTCAATTTCTAAAATGAACACCCACAACGGCAGGTCCCGTGTAATGTTAATAAATTTTATGGGGACCTGCCGTTGTGGGTGTTCATTACACGGTACCATGTAATGTTAATAAATTTTATGGGGACCTGCCGTTGTGGGTGTTCATTTTAGAAATTGACCATGCCCATTTAGGCAAGCTGTTTTTTATTTTGTTCTGAAGAAGGCGTGGTTATCCACGTTGAAACCTGGGTAAACACCGGGAATTTCGCAATCGAGGCGGATTATTCATAATTTGTTTAGATAATGACGATTGCTGACGCGCTGCAATGCTGAAAGTTCTTAATGCATTACATGCCATTACTGATAAAAAGTTCTGAGTTGGATGTGTATCTTGTGACTTAAGTTCATAATACCAAAATTTAACACAAAAAAATATTGGTTTTGAATGACAAGGTTGAAAATTTTGATACTACATGTTGTAAGCCGCATGAGACGCAAAAATTACGTGTTGCATATTGCCCTTACCTCAAACTGTGATACATTGGCGATCTCAAAATGGATCCCAGATTTGCTTAATGGAATTCTCTGACGGTTTTTCCACCTTTTTTACCTCTGGTTTACTTTTTAGATGTCAATTCTCCATCGTGATACGGTGAATGCAACAAAGAAAAACAAGTAACATTAAATGACTGTAAGTCTTGTTATTGTCTCCATTTAAGACCCCTCTTTCGGTTTAGGAAGGTATTAATATGTCCGATCTACAGGGTGTTTCAAAAATGACCGGTATATTTGAAACGGCAATAAAAACTAAACGAGCAGCGATAGAAATACACCGTTTGTTGCAATATGCTTGGGACAACAGTACATTTTCAGGCAGACAAAGTTTCGAAGTTACAGTAGTTACAATTTTCAAGAACAGATGGCGCTGCAAGTGGTGTGAAAGATATAGAAGACAACGCAGTCTGTGAGTGCGCAATTCTGTACGTCGTCTTTCTGCTGTAAGCGTGTGCTGTTCACAACGTGCAAGTGTGCTGTGGACAACATGGTTTATTCCTTAGAACAGAGGTTTTTTCTGGTGTTGGAATTCCATCGCGTAGAACACAGTCTTGTTGCAACAAGACGAAGTTTTCAACGGAGGTTTAATGTAACCAAACGACCGAAAAGCGATACAATAAAGCATCTGTTTGAAAAATTTCAACGGACTGGGAACGTGACGGGTGAACGTGCTGGAAAGGTAGGGCGACCGCGTATGGCAACCACAGAGGGCAACGCGCAGCTATTGCAGCAGGTGATCCAACAGCGGCCTCGGGTTTCCGTTCGCCGTGTTGCAGCTGCGGTCCAAATGACACCAACGTCCACGTATCGTCTCATGCGCCAGAGTTTACACCTCTATCCATACAAAATTCAAACGCGGCAACCCCTCAGCGCCAGTACCATTGCTGCACGATAGACATTTGCTAACGATTTAGTGCACAGGATTGATGACGGCGATATGCATATGGGCAGCATTTGGTTTACTGACGAAGCTTATTTTTACCTGGACGGCTTCGTCAATAAACAGAACTGGCGCATATGGGGAACCGAAAAGCCTCATGTTGCAGTCCCATCGTCCCTGCATCCTCAAAACGTACTGGTCTGGGCCGGCATTTCTTCCAAAGGAATCATTGGCCCATTTTTCAGATCCGAAACGATTACTGCATCACGCTATCTGGACATTCTTCGTGAATTTGTGGCGGTACAAACTACCTTAGACGACACTGTGAACACCTCGTGGTTTATGCAAGATGGTGCCCGGCCACATCGCACGGCCGACGTCTTTCATTTCCTGAATGAATATTTCGATGATCGTGTGACTGCTTTGGGCTATCCGAAACATACAGGGGGTGGCGTGGATTGGCCTCCCTATTCGCCAGACATTAACCCCTGTGACTTCTTTCTGTGGGGACACTTGAAAGACCAGGTGTACCGCCAGAATCGAGAAACAATTGAACAGCTGAAGCAGTACATCTCATCTGCATGTGAAGCCATTCCGCCAGACACGTTGTCAAAGGTTTCGGGTAATTTCATTCAGAGACTACGCCATATTATTGCTACGCATGGTGGATATGTGGAAAATATCGTACTATAGAGTTTCCCAGACCGCAGCGCCATCTGTTGTTGACAATTGTAACTACTGTAATTTCGAAAGTTTGTCTGCCTGAAAATGTACTGTTATCCCAAGCATATTGCTACAAACGGTGTATTTCTATCGCTGCTCGTTTAGTTTGTATTGCCGTTTCAAATATACCGGTCATTCTTGAAACAACCTGTAAAAGTAATAGCCGGAAGAAGGAGAGAGGTTGATTGTAATGGTGAGGTAAATGAAGAAAATCGTCGAAGCCTGCGTTGTTGACCTATTTTAAACATGCTGATTAATCAGTTTCTTGCATCACAATTATCTTTGCAATTAAATGGTGCTTAGAAATGAGGCATGAGGCATCGGATTTCATTCTCAAGTAATTAAATGAAAATAGGTTCGTTTTTTGCTGGAATGTGCTATGAACACTTATGATTGTGACAATGGTGGCCGATCATCCTACTGAGACAACCAACAAGGAACTTTGACGAAAACATTCAAAATTATTAACTGAAGGCAAGGAGTAAAGTGAATAAAACAAATGAATAAAGTAAATAATCGTATTATTCCAACTCCTTATCTAAATTATCATCTAAAGACACAACTTTTTATTATATCCGTTCACTGAGATGGCTGTGACATAAGAGAGAGAGTGCAACGCAGTATTCCGACATTGGAATTTTTCATAAAACAAAATCACACCATAAATAGCCGGCCGCGGTGGTCTCGCGGTTCTAGGCGCGCAGTCCGGAACCGAGCGACTGCTACGGTCGCAGGATCGAATCCTACCTCGGACATGGATGTGTGTGAAGTCCTTAGGTTAGTTAGGTTTAAGTAGTGCTCAGAGCCATTTGAACCATTTTTGAACACCATAAATAAGTCACACAACATCTCTGAGATTAGGGAGCTGTGATGCTAAATGAGGAATCACATTTATCACATATTTATCTTCACTTTCACAAATCCATTCATTTGTTGACCTCTACTATTTTTTCAAGGCTGTGGTATAAACAGATGAATTGTTTCCATAGTTAATGTTCTTAGGTACCAGGTCCTTTCCCTTCTTTTTGGCATGTTTATCCTGCTACACGTAGCAAGATACGATAATTATCAGTTTTATTTTAATCTTTTTGCGACTATTATAAATGTGTAAATACTCTCTCAGCTGCGTCGTGGCAATCAACTTATTTGATTTTCAAGCAAATTATTCTGTGTTTGCAGGCTTATCGAGTTTGGAGAGTAAAACGCTGTAAGTTTGATCTCTTTGAGGCCTACAATAGTATCAAAAGCAGAGATTATATTTTCACTTGAAAAAGCGAAATTGGTACCGATATCTCTGTAATTTAGACCGCTACAACCGGACACTTTTTCTCGTGTACTGAGAACTGTGTGATAGATAAACTAGGCCGACTTAAGACCCAATTTTAAATGTTTTAAATGGCTCTGAGCGCTATGGGACTTAACTTCTAAGGTCATCAGTCCCCTAGAACTTAGAATTACTTAAACGTAACGAACCTAAGGACATCACACACATCCATGCTCGAGGAAGGATTCGAACCTGCGACCGTAGCGGTCGCGTGGTTCCAGGCTGTAGCGCCTAGAACCGCTCGGCCGCCCCGGTCGACTAAGACCCAAGTGACACAAGCCACTGCTTGGGGCGTCAAGCTGTAATGGGCGTAGGTGTGACCACATTTGTAAGATTTTTGTAAAGGACGTAGCACAATCAGTAGTGGCCGCTTGGGGTGTGAAGCTGAGAGGCGACCAGCAGCGCTCAATTGAAAGATTTGCATACAGTGCGATAACAGACACGTATGAAGGTGTAGGACAGAAACAAGAGGAGGGTAGGAGGCTCTGGAGTGCAAATAATCCCGGTGAACACATACTTAGGATACCTTAAAATGAAGTATTAAATTATATGCGACTGCTACGGACGCAGGTTCGAATCCTGCCTCGGGCATGGATGTGTGTGATGTCCTTAGGTTAGTTAGGTTTAAGTAGTTCTAAGTTCTAGGGGACTAATGACCACAGCAGTTGAGTCCCATAGTGCTCAGAGCCATTTGAACCATATTAAATTATAATGTAATATTTGTGTAAGAAACAGTACAGCTTGTGTTCAAATTATAAGTAACAATGACGACAGTAGAATGGAATAAATAAATAAATCTTAATTAGTTACGTAAATACCTTAACTGAGTCACATGGTAAGCAGTCATAAGCAGGACAAACCCGAAAAGAAATACATTTTGATCAATCGTCTTTGTTTGCTAGTTGCATTAACTATACTATCTGGCAGAAGAACAGATATATTACGTGACTTGGTACGAGACGACGCCCGCCCCCTTTTTATCATACAGACCGCTTAGCGCGTGTTTTTCTACAGCAGACAGCGCGTGCCAATGATGTGATACAAGTCACTGTGTGTGCCAAGATCCTATCACGCTCTTAACGAGACAACTATCTCAACTGAAGCCACCATTTGCAAGGACGAATACGAATCTTGGCCTAGTTTGCTTTAAGGGTATGAGAGTCAGGAAGGAAATCAAAGTAAAAATTAAATTTTTTCTTCACTACTTCTTCTGAGGAACGAAAACTGTCTACATACATTTAAGTAAGTAGTTTCCCAGTGCACTGAATGAGGTCTACATTAAAAGATGGGCAGTTATAGACACACGTACAAGAATGCAGGGTTCGTTTCTTACGTTTATTACAAATGTGAGCGAAAACATGGTGGGCTATCTACTCAAAAAAGTTTCATGAAACTTACGAAGTAACAGATACTAAGATTACTTTTTCATTCGCGGACTTGTTTATTTTCGGTTATTTTTTAATACTTCCTGGCTCATCCTCTGCCGCTATCTTCTAAGCTTATATATTTTTTTGCGTGGCACAATTTTATCTACCATCCTTTCTACTGTGATATCGCATTTTCCTGTCAACTAGTTAGGATCTGAGTACTTGTATTTTGGTATATATCTTGAAATATCCATTTCATAATTAGACTTATTTATGACCGGGGCACAAAGTCCTTATGAACGTTATTTGCCTCTGTTAAGTTAATGCGTATGTAACGATTTATCAGATATTTGACATCATTTACTCTGTGCAAACAAAGCGTTGCTCTGCATATGGCGGCCGCAAAAGAAGAACGCTACGCTAGCGCCAGCCAGCGGTATAGTTATTTGTCCGGCGTTTGTCATTTGTCTCGCAGGCTCGGAGTACCGTCTGTGAGCCTTCTTTGAAGGTACGACAAAACTGTGCGGGCGTATTAAATTGGGCTCTGTTGGACCAGAGAGGCAGCCTATAAGCCTCGGAATCACAGCTGCAGATTACGATGGCGAGATCGCAACATGTTTAATGCACGTGGTGGGCACTGAATTTAGCGGCCATGGAATGGTTCTCTTACGAGATTAAAAGCGGGATAACGTACTGCCATATCTCTGCTGAGACAGCTTACTTTCATCGGCGTCTTGATGTAAGAATCCCAGACTTTCCTGAGCGGAGTCACAAATGTTTAATAACAACACATAGCTTAGATGTGAATACTGCACCGGGCTATATCATAATGGAAAGCATTATGTAGAAATAGGTTGGCAGCTGTACAACGATGATTAAACAAAGTTATATAATATGCCTCGGAATGGGAGGGCATACTTTTTATGGTCACAGAGCTGTCTTTAGTTGTATCCTGCTTAGTGGTATTCGTTCAGTCTAAGTATTTCAGAGATATTAAATTATACTTTTGGAAATATTGACTTTGGTTAGGGTTTGTAAGACTGGTCAATATGGCCACATTCTTCGGCTTAACATGCTGTGCCTCGACACGAATAATTAGATAGCAAGTTATACACTGAATGAAGGAATTTAGTACAGTTTGAAAATTGGGCTGAATATCAATTACAACACAAGCGAAAAACGGACATTGAAGAGCTAGTTAAATCAAAATTCTATCAGGTTTTTACCATGTCATGAGTTCAAATAACTTTTGAAAATGCAAACGGGTGACGTCGACGGCAAGCACAGATATTTTGACAGGATCAAATGCCTCGAATTTTAAGGTAAAACTGTAGCAGCTATGCACTGTGGACAGGAATTTAAAATTTTGGTTTGCAGAGAAACGCCGGAAAGATAAGACACAAACACACACACACACACACACACACACACACACACACACAAACAAACACACAAATGGCTCTGAGCACTATGGACTTAATTTCTAAGGTCATCGGTCCCCTAGAACTTAGAACTACTGAAACCTAACGAACCAAAGGACACCACACACATCCATGCCCCAGGCAGGATTCGATCCTACGACCGTAGGTGTCGCGCGGTTACGAACTGTAGCGCCTAGAACCGGTCGGCCGCCCCGGCCGGCACACACAATCACACACGCACACACACACACACACACAAGTGCCATCACAAAACAAAATTGACTGACGTCACGTTATCGATAGTGAAATTAATACTCAACGGATGAAGTAGCATTAACTCTACCCCTCAAGATTTTGACAAGGGAAACAGCAGGATTCCATGCATAATCTAAGAAACAGAAAACACTATCTCCAACTATAAGGTTAGTTTCTAATATAATTTTAACTGCTTCCTTAGTGACAGTATCCCAACAGCAGGAGGTGCGTGACAGAAACTGCATGTTGGTATATATTTGATGACGGGTGCAAAGACAATGTTCTGCATTGGAGGATTCGCTCTACCGTCGTTAGTGTGTTATGTTTAACCTCTGAACACCGGTCCACCACAATCCTGATCGCCTAACCAATACATTATATACTACAATTGCAAGGAATGCGGTATATACACTATGTGATCAAAAGTATCCGGAAACCCACAAAAACATACGTTTTCATATTAGGTTCAAAATGGCTCTGAGCACTATGGGACTCAACTGCTGTTGTCATTAGTCCCCTAGAACTTAGAACTACTTAAACCTAACTAACCTAAGGACATCACACACATCCATGCCCGAGGCAGGATTCGAAACTGCGACCGTAGCAGTCGCACGGTTCCGGACTGCGTGCCTAGAACCGCGAGACCACCGTGGTCGGCTCATATTAGGTGCATTGCGATGTCGCCTACTGTTAAGCACTCAACATCAGCGACCTCAGAAGTCATTATACTTCGTGAGAGAGCAGAACAGCCCTCTCCGCGGAACTCACGGAATTCGAACTTGATCAGGTGATTGGGTGTCACTTGTGTCATATGCCTGTGCTCGAGATTTCCACACTCTTAAACATTAGTAGGTCCACTGTTTCTGATGTGATAGTGAAGCTGAAACGTCAAGGGACACGTACAGCGCAAAAGCCTAGAGGCCGGCCTCGTCTATTGACTGACAGAGACAGCCGACAGACGAGGAGGCTCGTAATATGTGATAGGCAGCATCTATCTGGACCATCACACAGGAATTCCAAACTGCATCATGATCCACTTCAAGTACTATGAAAGTTAGGCGGTAGTTGAGAAAACTTGGATTTCATGGTCGAACTGCTATTCATAAGGCACACACCACGCCGATAAATGGCCAAAGACGCCTCGCTTGGATGTAAGGAGCGTAAGCACTGGACTATTGAACGGTGGAAAAACTTTGTGTGGAGTGATGAGTCACGGTACGCAATGTGGCAATCCTATAGCATTGTATGGGTATGGCGAATGCCCGGTGAACACTACCTGTCAGATTGTGTAGTAAAATTCCGAGGCGGTGGTATTATGTTGTGGTCGTGTTTATCATGGAGAAGGCTTGCATCCCTTGTTGTTTTGCCTGGCACTATCACAGCATAGACCTATATTGATGTTTTAAGCACCTTCTTGCTTCCCACTGTTGAAGAGCAATTAGGGGAGGGAGATTGCATCTTTCTACACGATCGAGTACCTGTTCATAACGCACGGAGTTACACGATAACAACATCCCACAACATCCATGTAATGGACTGGTCTACACAGAGTCCTGACCTGAATCCTATAGAATTTCATGCCAGACCTCACCGACCGATATCCATACCTCTTCTCGGTGCAGAACTCCTTGTAGAATGTGCTGCCATTCCACAAGAAACCTTGAAACACCTAATTGAACGTATGCCTGCGAGAGTGGACGCTGTCATCAAGGCTAAGGGTACACTAACATCATATTGAATTCCAGCATTACGGATGGAGGGCGGCACGAACTTGTAAGTCATTTTCAGCCAGGTGTCCGGATACATTTGTTCACATAGTGTACCTATTTTACACACACCCAGATTATGATTAAAGGAACCTAATGGACCCTGATGTCGGATAATGGTCGAAAAATCACGTTTCACACAATTTTTCCCGCAAATAGATCAATCCTTTCCGAAATGTCCTCTGCGAAGGCGAAATTCGGAACATTTTGGTGCCACTGCTGTGTTATCATCACTCTAGCGGTGCGTAGTTGGTTGATAGCGCAACACAGTTGTGACGTGCGTTTCAGTATAATCATTCTGACGGAAGGTCACCACGAGATGTACTAACTCAGCTGACAGATTCTCAGGGACTCTGTGAAAGAATGGACGAATTATCCCTTCACGCTGAATCAGATAACAACAGCCAGCCTACAGATACAAGACAGTGTAAGTGGGCTTCCTATAAACGGCATTCCACAACGTAAACCATCTCTTTACCACTTCCACAGTGAAACAAATATTCTGGGGATTGAATTTAGGTGTTCTAAAACGTCGCTGAAATTCTCTCTGTCATAAATGGCATATCCCAACCTACTAATAACCTTCTTCCTGACCAACGCATCAAGGTCGGGAAGGCAGTCATCCTTTTCCACTCCCATAGTGAAACAAATATAGCTTTTAATTTATGTGTTCTAAAAACTCATTCTAATTCTCACTATGATGAGGGCGAAATTAAAAGCATCGTCTACATATCTGAAAGAGCCCCCATGGTTCAAAGCTGCCGACTCCAAAGCACATTCCTCCAAGGCTCCATTAGCAAATTTGCAGTAATAGGTGAGAAAAAGCTGCCTATCGTAAAGCCATCTGTCTACTCGTAGCATTGGTCATTGAATAAAGTGTAATTGGTAGTCAACACATGTCGCCAAAGGTTCATTACTTCAAACAAAACCTAACCTCAGGCAACCGTAATGAATCATGCAGAGGAACACAATTGAAGAGAGAGGTCACATCAGACTTTACTAGAATGTCAGACACATTCAAACGCATTCGCTAGCCAGTGTGGCCGAGCGGTTCTAGTCGCTTCGGTCTGGAACAGAGCGACCGCTACGGCCGCAGGTTCGAATCCTGCCTTGGGCATGGATGTGTGTGATGCCCTTAGGTTTAAGTAGTTCTAAGTTATAGGGGACTGATGACCTAAGATATTAAGTCCCATAGTGCTCAGAGCCATTTGAGCCAAACGCATTCGCTCTAATCGACGTAAGAAATTGTTGGAGTTCTTAATGTGGGGCTCAGACCGATCTACTGTAGGGCTCAACAGAGTAACAAGATGTTTTGATACACGATATGCCTAAAACAATGGTAAAATTGCCCTTGTCTGCAAGAAAAATAATAATACGGATGACTTTAAGTGTACGTGAAGTAGCCCTCTTAGGTTCTATTACTTTGGGTGGAAGTGGCACAGTCAACACACGACACTCCTCCCTCCTACCTTCGATTTCAGGATGTTGTCTAAAAGCAGCCTATTCAACAGAACTAATAATATCAGCCACTACGAAACGCTTAGGCGACGGTGCCAAATTTAAACGAATGCTACCGATGTTGTGGACAAGCACGATTACGTTCTAAAGCTGTCGTATATACGTCTGACTCAGCTTATCGCAGGGTCTCTTGTGAGCTAACATCCCAAAGATGTTTGGGCTCGCATGCGGCTTCTCTTTGCTGAAAGGGTTTGGCTCTAAACTGGAAACTTGTGACCCTTTGGTTAAATTGTGTGGCTGACTGCCAGTTGGCGAAATTGTACGAAACAAAGTTAATGTGACATATAATAATAGTAATAAAAATATCGGGAACTAAATTAACGACCCATAAATGATGTATGCCACACAGTTCAGATTTGGTTAAAATTAAGATTATTCAGAAAGCAAACTTATAGCGAAAGTGGTGGTATTTAGAATTACTATTACACTCGAGCGCATATCCATTTGACGCAGTTAGATAATTCACAATCTCATAGCGGATCACAAGCCCTATACTCCACCTCGTTAACTACGTGAAAAGTTAGGGTTCACACGAGGCGAGCGGTTGGTCACCGCTCAGAGACTAAGTCCCGCGATACCACCCAACCTGAAATGTTCTAAGTCGTTTGGCTTCCTAGCTTCCTAAAGACTGACTGTTCGTTTTCGTGTCTCCACCAGCACTGTACCCTTTGGTGTCTAAAGAAGAACTGTCGGTGTGGTGTCTCCAGCTAACTATCGTCCGCGTGCCGAACATCGACGCTCAACTGACTAGGGCAGTTCCCTTACCTGAAGCCGTCCATCTGATTGGCTACAGCTTATTCTATAGTACTTTACATTTTAATATACTTAAATAAGCTTGTCCACTTTCACGTTCTAAGTAAAATAACAGTAATATCCAATACATAAAACCAGTACAATTTCCTTCTGAACTTTGAATGCCACAGCCAGTAGCCTTACACCAACGTGCTTTCTGACAAATAAATAAGGATAAAAGTAATTATTATGCCCCAAACCTTATAACAAATATTTTATTACCTAATGATTGAATAATGTGACAAGGTGTCGTTGTTCAATGAGTTTTGTATGGAGGAAATTATGATCTGATGCTTAACTGAAAATACTATAATTTAAATTCCCTATATCTTATAAACAAATAAAGTTACGGAGTTTATATTTACAACATCATTTTAATAATACGCTTCTATATGAAACGTCGTTCGTTAAGATCGACCAAAGCGTTCAGGTCTTTGTTACAAAACTTGTTAATTTCACGCTAACAGTAAATCCTAAACTATTATAGATATGTTCAATATTCAAGTTTTATTGGAATCACTATGAAAATGTATGAAGGATAGTAGATTAAAATTGCTGAGGCTTCAGTCTCTGACCTACTACAGAATTAAATACTTTTCATAAATGTTTCCCTTTATGGCCAATCTTAGGTCCGCCATATTTAACACTGCTACATCTCCCTGGCCACAAAAGGCTTCTACGGGATTTCACTTTGACGTAGGTTCTCGTCTGTCTCACTCGCACACGACAGCGCTTGGGCCTCATTCAGTACACTAGACGTCTCTGAATTTCCCCATCTCGAGGTGAATCTGTGCTCTTTGTTGCACACTTTCCTTTACGACAGGGTTTATTTCACAATTCCCGAGGAATGAATCTTTCGGCCATATACGTAAATGAGAGCTAAATGCTTTTAACTCATATACCTCCACTTTATAACATGTTTGCGTGCCATATATGATATGAAGTAGCACCCAAATTTACAAGAAACAAATTAGTAATATAATAACACAAATATCCTAAGCGCCAGATCGATAGTGCAATTATTTTAGTGGTGTTGATACAGCATGCTTTAAATTTAAAGAAACTTATATCTAACATAAATCATGAATTGCGGAATTATAATGAAATGACAAATAAAACCAAACATGTATCAAAATCGACTGTCTATTGAAATGCCGCAGAAATATCAGCACCACTGCGCTCGCTTTCACAGAACCTTTTGGTCACAACGAAGTCTTCAGCGGCGCTCCACAGATTTGGAGCCGACTACCCCGCCGAAATTCTGTATGGCTCTGCATTCCATTGGCAATGTTTTTCGGGATCAAATCTGTTTAAATTTGGGTCGGGTGTAGATACCACAAAACAAACACTTTTCGAAACCACCCATGATATGCACTAAACTCTTCCCCGTGTGGAATCGAAACAAAAATATCTAAACTACACAGTAAACAATTGATTTACAGCCTTTGCAAGACGCTCGTAAATTCTTCAATGATGCTGAAACGTTATTCAAGTCCCACTAGAGACATGCATCTCGTAATAGATTCCCAATCGAATTCATCGGCAAACTAATATTATCTTTTTATTTAAATAACACACATTAGACTCAAAACTAACAACAAATATGAACAAACCTCCCCTTCGTTTAATTCCGTGCAGTGAAGCTGCGTAAACATATCGTTATTCCATAGAACAATAAATTATTCCCCCAAAATATAATCAGATATGAAAACAAATATACATTTGTCTTCCTAGGTAAGCATTATTAATTTTCGTTTTCCAAATATCTTCGACCTCCATTCACCACAATTGGTGTGGTGGTGGTGGTGGTTAGTGGTTAACGTCCCGTCGACAACGAGGTCATTAGAGACGGAGCGCAAGCTCGGCTTAGGAAAGGATTGGGAAGGATATCGGCCGTGCCCTTGAAAAATTGGTGTGACCGTAACTTACAATTTGGAAATTACACCAAACATAAAAAAATCCAAACACTTAAGCCTAGCACATACATACACATAAATAAATTCTGTATATACAGCCAAAAACATAATTTATATGTATAATGTGCACTGATCATTGACCTGTTACCGTTCACCAAATACACTCCTGGAAATGGAAAAAAGAACACATTGACACCGGTGTGTCAGACCCACCATACTTGCTCCGGACACTGCGAGAGGGCTGTACAAGCAATGATCACACGCACGGCACAGCGGACACACCAGGAACCGCGGTGTTGGCCGTCGAATGGCGCTAGCTGCGCAGCATTTGAGCACCGCCGCTGTCAGTGTCAGCCAGTTTGCCGTGGCATACGGAGCTCCATCGCAGTCTTTAACACTGGTAGGATGCCGCGACAGCGAGGACGTGAACCGTATGTGCAGTTGACGGACTTTGAGCGAGGGCATATATTGGGTATGCGGGAGGCCGGGTGGACGTACCGCCGAATTGCTCAACACGTGGGGCGTGAGGTCTCCACAGTACATCGATGTGGACGCCAGTGGTCGGCGGAAGGTGCACGTGCCCGTCGACCTGGGACCGGACCGCAGCGACGCACGGATGCACGCCAAGGCCATAGGATCCTACGCAGTGCCGTAGGGGACCGCACCGCCACTTCCCAGCAAATTAGGGACACTGTTGCTCCTGGGGTATCGGCGAGGACCATTCGCAACCGTCTCCATGAAGCTGGGCTACGGTCGCGCACACCGTTAGGCCGTCTTCCGCTCACGCCCCAACATCGTGCAGCCCGCCTCCAGTGGTGTCGCGACAGGCGTGAATGGAGGGACGAATGGAGACGTGTCGTCTTCAGCGATGAGAGTCGCTTCTGCCTTGGTGCCAATGATGGTCGTATGCGTGTTTGGCGCCGTGCAGGTGAGCGCCACAATCAGGACTGCATACGACCGAGGCACACAGGGCCAACACCCGGCATCATGGTGTGGGGAGCGATCTCCTACACTGGCCGTACACCTCTGGTGATCGTCGAGGGGACACTGAATAGTGCACGGTACATCCAAACCGTCATCGAACCCATCGTTCTACCATTCCTAGACCGGAAAGGGAACTTTCTGTTCCAACAGGACAGTCCACGTCCGCATGTATCCCGTGCCACTCAACGTGCTCTAGAAGGTGTAAGTCAACTACCCTGGCCAGCAAGATCTCCGGATCTGTCCCCCATTGAGCATGTTTGGGACTGGATGAAGCGTCGTCTCACGCGGTCGGCACGTCCAGCACGAACGCTGGTCCAACTGAGGCGCCAGGTGGAAATGGCATGGCAAGCCGTTCCAC
Source organism: Schistocerca gregaria (assembly GCF_023897955.1). Classification (NCBI taxonomy): domain Eukaryota; kingdom Metazoa; phylum Arthropoda; class Insecta; order Orthoptera; family Acrididae; genus Schistocerca; species Schistocerca gregaria. The sequence continues at coordinate 279,301,107 of NC_064926.1, forward strand.
AGGACTACATCCAGCATCTCTACGATCGTCTCCATGGGAGAATGGCATCCTGCATAGCTGCGAAAGGTGGATATACACTGTACTAGTGCCGACATTGTGCATGCTCTGTTGCGGGTGTCTATGTGGCTGTGGTTCTGTCAGTGTGATCATGTGATGTATATGACCCCAGGAATGTGTCAATAAAGTTTCCCCTTCCTGGGACAATGAATTCACGGTGTTCTTATTTCAATATCTAGGAGTGTAATTGAGTTCTCCGACCTACTAGCATCCAGATGTACGTCTCAACTCTCTGTTTATAATTACACAGACCTTGCGCAAAAAAAGAAAAAATTCCTAATGCGACAAAACTACAAACAAGATAAAATAAATCCTGAAATGAAACATTGGAAATCACCCCTCCAAAAAATCTTATAAAATCAGATACACTTATTTCCTAACCTACTTTCCCTTCTCTGTGTACAGTCTCAATTTTTTCACATCTCTGAATCCTAGAAGTTTTCCTAAAACTATGTATTTCAGTCATTAGGCATTACGGTGTGGACATTTTGCCACTACAAATGGCCCATAGTACAGGTCAAACAACTTTTTTATTTCTCCATCCACTTCGATGGGTTTTTCTTTCGTACGTACTAGGACTTTGTTGCGTATTTTGTATTTAATTGGTTTGTACCGCTCTACCACCAATCAGGCCGTTTGTTCGTTTCCGATGCCGACATCTACATATGAGATCTTACCGCCTGCTCCCACTCAGCGGCCGACTCAGCCAGGCGCTGCGGCAACTCCACAATTACCGTTAATAGAAATATCAGTTTGACTCCGGTTATCACCTCCAAAGGCGAATATCCAGTTGCGTTACTTTTCATGCTGTTTAGCACGTCCTTAAATGAACATACGTATTCCACACACTTTGAGTGTCTACCACTCGCGTAAGTCCGACACAGTCGTCACACTTCTCGCGTATACCGTTCGCAAGGGCTACTCGCGGGGTGGTACACGGATATTTTACTGCGCTTTATTTCCTGGTCTTTCATAAATTTGTTCCAAACGTTTGATGTAAAATGAGATCCGTTCTCAGATAACAGCCTTTCTGTTTTGAAATCCTTTTCTAATTTGGCTATTGCTGTTAGCTTTCTAAATCGAATAAAGTTTGATAAATTTTGAAAAGATGTCCACAGCAACAAATATGTACATACCGCCACGTTGTCTGGACAGTGGGCCAAAATTGTCAGCAGCCAGTAACTGTCCTACCTTGGTCGGTATTATAATTTTCACTTCCCCTTGTTGAGTTTTAGTGCAATATTTTACTCGCTGACATAAGTCACAGGAAGCCAGCTGTGCGAGTACTCGTCTGGCGAGGTTATTAATGTGGATGTGTTGCTCAATAAGTTCCCTGCACTTCTGGGCCCCGTAATGAAAGTGACTTACATGTACGTAATCTACCAGCAGTTCCACATATTTGTCTGGGAATCACAGAGATCCGTCTTCTCGTCTCTTCTACGAAACAGCACATCCTTCTGGAACTTGAAATAGCGGGGTATGTTTGAATAGCCCTTACAGTCAAAGTTGATTTTGATGTTCTTCAGTTCAGGGTCATCATTTTGCGCTCTCCGCATATCCCTGCAGACAGTAACAATTTCCTTTGCTTCCGGTACTTCTTTCATGTACAGTAGCTGAAATTCGTTCTCTGTCTCCTCCCTTTCATTGTCTCCCTCCCCAACGGGCAGCCGCGACAGAGCGTCGGCAATACAATTCTCGGTCCCTTTAACGTAGCGCATCTGGTAACTAAATTGCTTCTGAAACATTGCCCAGCGCATCAAACGGTCGTTTAGTATTCTACAGCGTTACAGAGAACCAAGGGCCTTATGGTCGGATAGCACCGTTACCTCTATACCTTCCAAACATATACGGAACTTTTTGAATCTATACAAGATTGGAAGCAGCTCCTTCTCTGATATGCTGCATCCGCGTTCGTACTAGCTGAGCATGCGGCTGGGCTGGCGAAAGCTACACTCCGGTGTTGTATCTGCCCGTCTATTTGTTTTTCTTGGAAGATGTCGCAGCCTATCCCATAATGTGAACTGTCCGACCACAAACAGAACGGAACAGTCAGGTCGGGATAATAGAGCATCTTGCTCGGACAAAGTTTATCCTTTATGTTCTGAAATTCTTTCACATTCCTGGCTCCATTTCTATGATGCGTTTTTCTTTAATAATTTATATACATTTGGGTTTTTCGTTCCTTCATCCCCCAAGAATTTTCGATAAAACCCACGTAATCCAAGGTATGATTTTAATTGCTGTCTGTTGGCTGGCCTTTTGATTTCAGTTTCTCGATACTCGGTAAAATTCCTTCAGCTGTAAGAGTGTGTCCTAGAAACTGTATTTCCATCGGAAAAATTTGCATTTGGCAACGTTTAACGTCATCCTTTCTCGTCTTAAGGCCACAACCACTTCCTCCAGCAATTTGCAGTGTTCGCATCAGGATTTCGTCACTATTAAAATGTCGTCAACGTAGATAATCAACTTACTCATTAATAAAATTTTCTCGGCCTGCCAGCCGCGTGAGGCTGGAAGCCCAACAAAATTTTATTAGTTCATATCACCGAGGAACCATGCATTCATACACAACTTCCTCATTAAGCGTTGACCTAAGACATGACAGCGTTCTCACAAATACTGCCGCTGAAATCGTGAGGCCGAACGGTACGGACTTAAACCAGTGGCTTCGTCCTTCGAATAAGAAAGCTGTGTAACCTCTGCTTTCTTTTGGCAATGGCAATCACCAAAATACTGGGGTGAAGTCAACACTGGGACAACAATTTTATGTTCCTAAAGTTCTGCAGCAGTTCCTCCATGTTACCAGGCTGGTCGACTTCTCTCACAATCACCTTATTTATCTTATGCGCGTCTTACACGATTCTGATTTGTCTTTTTTACTTCCAATTACAATGGGGTTACAATAATCGCTTCTACACCATTCTATAACATCCCATTCTAGCATTTGCCTTAACCTGGCCCTAACGGCTTCCCGATCAGCAATAGGAATTATATAAGGCTTGCACTTAATCGGCTCGTGCGGATTCACTGTAATGGAGTGTTTGAAGTCTGTTACTTTACCGGGACGATCATAAAATATGTCCTCATAACGGCACAACAATTCACATAACTGCTTTATCTCTACCTCCGATATACCCCTCACTGCTTCTTTCATTAACTTTATATTGTGACTCATATTGCTCTCTTCCTCACAACCATGTGTAATTACGGTGTGCGCAACAGATTCTTGATTTTCCTTTCCCTTTTTCACTCTCAATTTCAAACTCCAAGCACCTTCCCACGCAGTGAAGCAAAGTTTTATATTTACATAAGAAAGCTGCTCCGAACACCATATGTTATACAAGTCCATTCACTACAAAGCATCCTATACTAAAATGATTCTTCTAGCACTTGAATTCGAAGAGCACTTCTTGCCTTATCGGCTTACTTAAACCGCCAACTACCGTTTTAATTTTCACGCTATTTACAGGTAGTAATACTAATTTCTTATTCCACACCCTACGTACAAAACCTTCCAACACTGCCGAAATATAATTTCGAGAATCAAGCAGTGAATCTGCTTTCTCGTCATTTACTTTAATTTCAATCATAGGCTAAACATTAATCATTTCTTTTCGTTCAAACACTGTTCCCTCAATAAATCATTCTCTATATCTCGTCCATTCTCTTCCAGCTCTAGAGTTCACATATCCTGTTCGATCCACCCCTCTATTTCGTTCTCGTCCAAAAATAATTCATTAAATGCTTCTTTCGCCCAAATTTCATTTTTTTTCTTCTAGACCTCTCACTATCTCAAACTTACCTCGAGTCCAGAAATGAGGCAACAGCGATCGTAATGTTTTACCGTACCATCACCAATCAGTTAGAGTAAAATCACATTCCTCCGAAAGATAGCAGTCTTTCCAAATATTACTTTCTATATTAGAATCAAACTCACTGTATTCTCCCTTAAAATTACCGACATTAGTAGTTAGAACATCGTTATCATGAAATGAAGCATTACTTATTACTTCCTCATCATTACAAACACCGTCACAAACAGTACTTTCAACAGCTGCTGATACATCATACAACTCGATACACAAAACCTTATTTACCTCCGTCGACAAATCACCAATATAAGAACTGTTCATGGTTTCACCATTCTTTGCCGTTACATGATACAAATTGTAGCTATAACCTCGTGCAATTTAAGAATTAACAGTACCATTAAATTCTGCTGCTTTCTGATTTAAACGCCGGCATAATACCTTTTCCTCTCCTACACGCTTATGCACCACATTAATTTAAGATAGCACATAATATTCAGACCCACATTCGTTCTCAAAAAAACATTCAATATCCACAGATCCATCCAGACTTTTGGGTTCACTTCCAATAGTAATTTCAGCACATAAAACATTCTTACCACCTTCCTTCAAAAATAATTCACCAATATCCGCCGATACACACACAAATTCATCAGCAGCAGACGAGACTAATGCTACGTATCACTTGATAACCTCCTTAACGACTTACACTATCACCTGAAACACCATCAATCTCATCACTGTAATCGTTACCGCTGGTTAGAGCCTCTTTAGAATTTTCTATACTATCTAACTCCACCAAATTCAGCTCAAAATCAGCCTCCTTTTGGCACATAGAAGCTTTCATTGTATTAATAATCACACATTCTTTCATCTCACATTCATGAAACACATCATTTAGCCGTAAATAGTAGTCATCGCTTTTATCGTTATCTGTCATTATCTTGGGATTACGCCTTTTAAGTAAGATGTGGTTTGAAAATTTACTTATATGATTCTCACCTCTTACAATATTTCAAAACTCTGACACCTTTCTGCTGATTTATTGACACCCATGACATTTCCGTTTACTTGCGCCCTATTCATCGCCGGTTTATTTTGCCATCTCCAGACCTGAGCTGTGGTGCAATTTAATCTCCCATTATGCTGGTTCATTTCGCCATGTGCCGGTCTCTCAAATCTACATTCTTAGTGTTCCTGTTACCCTCACCCTTGTCAAAACTGCTGTTTGCGTTCCGTTGATAGCTTCCATGATGACTTTCATAGTAATTACTCTGACTGTAGTTAAGATTTCCTGTCTGAAAGCTCTTTGTCTACATCTACATCTACATCTACATCCATACTCCGCAAGCCACCTGACGGTGTGTGGCGGAGGGTACCCTGAGTACCTCTATCGGTTCTCCCTTCTATTCCAGTCTCGTATTGTACGTGGAAAGAAGGATTGTCGGTATGCTTCTGTGTGGGCTCTAATCTCTCTGATTTTATCCTCATGGTCTCTTCGCGAGATATACGTAGGAGGGAGCAATATACTGCTTGACTCTTCGGTGAAGGTATGTTCTCTAAACTTTAACAAAAGCCCGTACCGAGCTACTGAGCGTCTCTCCTGCAGAGTCTTCCACTGGAGTTTATCTATCATCTCCGTAACGCTTTCGCGATTACTAAATGATCCTGTAACGAAGCGCGCTGCTCTCCGTTGGATCTTCTCTATCTCTTCTATCAACCCTACCTGGTGCGGATCCCACACTGCTGAGCAGTATTCAAGCATTGGGCGAACAAGCGTACTGTAACCTACTTCCTTTGTTGTCGGATTGCATTTCCTTAGGATTCTTCCAATGAATCTCAGTCTGGCATCTGCTTTACCGACGATCATCTTTATATGATCATTCCATTTTAAATCACTCCTAATGAGTACTCCCAGATAATTTATGTAATTAACTGCTTCCAGTTGCTGACCTGCTATTTTGTAGCTAAATGATAAGGGACCTATCTTTCTATGTATTCGCATCACATTACACTTGTCTACATTGAGATTGAATTGCCATTCCGTGCACCATGCGTCAATTCGCTGCAGATCCTCCTGCATTTCAGTACAATTTTCCATTGTTGCAACCTCTCGATACACCACAGCATCATCTGCAAAAAGCCTCAGTGAACTTCCGATGTCATCCACCAGGTCATTTATGTATATTGTGAATAGCAACGGTCCTATGACACTCCCCTGCGGCACACCTGAAATCACTCTTACTTCGGAAGACTTCTCTCCATTGAGAATGACATGCTGCGTTCTGTTATCTAGGAACTCCTCAATCCAATCACACAATTGATCTGATAGTCCGTATGCTCTTACTTTGTTCATTAAACGACTGTGGGGAACTGTGTCAAACGCCTTGCGGAAGTCAAGAAACACGGCATCTACCTGTGAACCCGTGTCTAAGGCCCTCTGAGTCTCGTGGACGAATAGCGCGAGCTGGGTTTCACACGACCGTCTTTTTCGAAACCCATGCTGATTCCTACAGAGTAGATTTCTAGTCTCCAGAAAAGACGTTAAACTCGAACATAATACGTGTTCCAAAATTCTACAACTGATCGACGTTAGAGATATAGGTCTATAGTTCTGCACATCTGTTCGACGTCCCTTCTTGAAAACGGGGATTACCTGTGCCCTTTTCCAATCCTTTGGAACGCTTCGCTCTTCTAGAGACCTACGGTACACCGCTGCAAGAAGGGGGGCAAGTTCGTTCGCGTACTCTGTGTAAAATCGAACTGGTATTCCATCAGGACCAGCGGCCTTTCCTCTTTTGAGCGATTTTAATTGTTTCTCTATCCCTCTGTCGTCTACTTCGATATCTACCATTTTGTCAACTGTGCGACAATCTGGAGAAGGGAGCACAGTGCAGTCTTCCTCTATGAAACAGCTTTGGAAGAAGACATTTAGTAATTCGGCCTTTAGTCTGTCATCCTCTGTTTCAGTACCATTTTGGTCACAGAGTGTCTGGACATTTTGTTTTGATCCACCTACCGCTTTGACATAGGACCAAAATTTCTTAGGATTTTCTGCCAAGTCAGTACATAGAACTTTACTTTCGAATTCATTGAAAGCCTCTCGCATAGCCCTCCTCACACTGCATTTCGCTAATTTTTGTTTGTCTGCAAGGCTTTGGCTATGTTTATGTTTGCTGTGAAGTTCCCTTTGCTTCCGCAGCAGTTTTCTAACTCGGTTGTTGTACCACGGTGGCTCTTTCCCATCTCTTACGATCTTGCTTGGCACATACTCATCTAACGCATATTGTACCATGGTTTTGAACTTTGTCCACCGATCCTCAACACTATCTGTACTTGAGACAAAACTTTTGTGTGGAGCCGTCAGGTAATCTGTAATCTGCTTTTTGTCACTTTTGCTAAACAGAAAAATCTTCCTACCTTTTTTAATATTTCTATTTACGGCTGAAATCATCGATGCAGTAACCGCTTTATGATCGCTGATTCCCTGTTCTGCATTAACTGATTCAAATAGTTCGGGTCTCTTTGTCACCAGGTCTAATATGTTATCGCCACGAGTTGGTTTTCTGTTTAACTGCTAAAGGTAGTTTTCAGATAAAGCACTTAAAAATATTTCACTGGATTCTTTGTCCCTGCCACCCGTTATGAACGTTTGAGTCTCCCAGTCTATATCTGGCAAATTAAAATCTCCACCGAAAACTATAACATGGTGGGGAAATCTACTCGAAATATTTTCCAAATTATTCTTCAGGTGCTGAGCCACATCAGCTGCTGAGCCCTGGGGCCTATAGAGACATCCAATTACCATGTCTGAGCCTGCTTTAACCGTGACCTTCACCCAAATCATTTCACAATTCGAATCTCCGTCAATTTCCTTCGATACTATTGCACTTCTTATCGCTATAAACACGCCTCGCCCTTCACTGTCCAGCCTATCTCTGCGGTATACATTCCAATCCGAGTTTAGGATTTCATTACTGTTTACGTCTGGTTTCAGCCAAGTTTCTGTTCCTAGTACTATATGGGCGTTGTGACCGTTTATTAATGAGAGCAGTTCTGGGACCTTTCTATAGACGCTCCTGCAGTTTACTATAAGCACATTAATATTGTTATTCCTTGTTGCATTTTGCCTACTCCTGCCTTGCCGCGTCTCAGGAGGCGTCTTGTCGGGCCTAGGGAGGGAATTCTCTAACCTAAAAAAACCCCATGTGCACTCCACACGCACTCCGCTACCCTCGTAGCCGCTTCCGGCGTGTAGTGCACGCCTGACCTATTCAGGGGGACCCTACATTTTTCCACCAGATAGCGGAGGTCGAGAAATTTGCACCCCAGCTCTCCGCAGAATCGTCTGAGCCTCTGGTTTAAGCCTTCCACTCGGCTCCAAACCAGAGGACCGCGATCGGTTCTGGGAACGATACTACAAATAGTTATCTCTGATTCCATCCCGCGAGCGAGGCTTTCCGCCTTCACCAACTCCGCCAACCGCCTGTACGAACTGAGGATGACCTCTGAACCCAGACGGCAGGAGTCATTGGTGCCGACATGAGCAACAATTGGCAGTCGGGTGCACGCAGTGCTCTCTATCGCCGCCGGTAGGGCCTCCTCCACATCTCGGATGAGACCCCCCGGCAAGCAGACAGAGTGAACACTGGCCTTCTTCCCCGACCTTTCTGCTATTTCCCTAAGGGGCTCCATCACCCGCCTAACGTTGGAACTCCCAATAACTAATAAACCCCTCCCCCCGTGTGCCTGCTCGGACCTTGCTGAAAGAGCAGCCACATGTCCACTCGCAGGCAGAGCGGGCGATGCCACACGGCCAGCCTCCACATTGACCCTCCGCCTCGTGCGCCGCGAACGCCGCTGAACCCGCCACTCCCCTTGGGGAGAGGGTGGCCCAACCGCGCCCGGTACCCTCGAAGATGTCTCGACAGCAGGGACAGTGGGTGAAGCACGTAACACCTGGGGTGTACCTTGCGACGCACCAGACTCCCCACTGCCGCTACACTCCGAGGCAGCAGCCTGAAGACGGCTAACCGCGGCCATCAACACGCTCAGCTGTTCGCGAAGAGTGGCCATCTCCTCCTGCGTCCGTACACAGCAGCCACACATCCTATCCATCCAAGAAATCAATTTACTATAGAGTGTTAATAAACTTTTTAATAGACTGCTAATTCACTAAAGGCGGTTGATTATTGACTAAACTGTGATTACTAACCACTTCTTGTAGAAAACAAGGAAAATAGCACTACCTGTCTCTGGACTGTATTCAAAACAAACACTAGCACTACTAGCACTATGGCTGACTAAAGGGACTCTCTGACTGTATTCAGAACAAACACGAGATCTATGGAACACTTAATAGCACTCGACTATTAAAGCTTCCTAAAAGCAAAAACACGCAGAAGAACTAGTGACAAGTAAGAAAAATACAGTTAATACTTAAATTAAAGTAGCTCGCTGCACAGCAGACGTGAAGCAGACGGCGGTTAGGGCGACACTGACACTACTGGCACTATGGCTGACTAAAGGGACTCTCTGACTGTATTCAAAACAAACACGAAATCTATGGAACACTTAATAGCACTCGACTATTAAAGCTTCCTAAAAGCAAAAACACGCAGAAGAAGAAGTGACAAGTAAGAAAATTACATTTAATACTTAAATTAAGGTAGCTCGCTGCACAGCAGGCGTGAAGCAGACGGCGGTTAGGGCGACACTGACAATACTGGCACTATAGCTGACTAAAGGGACTCTCTGACTGTATTCAAAACAAACACGAGATCTATGGAACACTTAATAGCACTCGACTATTAAAGCTTCCCAAAAGCAAAAACACGCAGAAGAAGAAGTGACAAGTAAGAAAAATACAGTTAATACTTAAATTAAATTAGCTCGCTGCACAGCAGACGTGAAGCAGACGGCGGTTAGGGCGACACTGCTTACTTGGCCGCTTAAATTTCAAAGCCCATTCTAATTTTTCTACAAAGTCCAAAAATGTGTATATTGAGTTGTGCGATTGTCCACCAGATCCCACTGCAAATTTTCCGGGAACTGCCTTTTCAATATAGTAATTTCAGAAAGCACTCCTAATGGACGTTTCACATGCATTAATCTCGCAAGTACACGTTTACGAAATACATTGACCTGATCCCGTATTTGAATGTTGGCCCATTCAGAAACTCATTTTAGAGTCGCGTTTGCTTCACTTCACTCCAGAACCTGTTGAGGAAACTGCTTTCAAATATTTCGTAACACCGTGTACATTTGCTATCGATTGCGGCTGATATTCCAAACGTCTTTTCAAGAATTTTATCTTCGCCTCGTCGGACATTCCCCTTATAAAACCATTCCTGCATCCTGTTAGAAAATTCGCTGGGTAATATTTCCCGTCGTCTCCAAAACATTTGATCGTTCCCGAGTTCATCCACGGAACACTGATCACTTGAACTACAGAATCATACATAATCTTGCTACCAGCGCAGGTACTTAGCTTTGTCGTGCTGGATCCCTCTGCCATGGTACTGCTGTACAGTTGAAGCCGACGCTGAAGATGTAGTCCCTGTTGTGGTACTGCAACCGCCGCTGCGCGATGAATCACCGTTGAAGATGCCACTGCTAACTCGAACCAAGTGTTTTCTATGTCACCTCTTCTTCTGCGTTACTTTTTTTATCACTCCTAGCCACTGCTAAACCTCGGTGCACACAACTGGGGTCAACGGAAGCATCCGATTCAACCCGTCTGCTTTGATCCATGACATAAGGGTGAAGCTGTGTTTAGCGTCACTAGGGCGCGAGGTTTGAGTTGGTTGTGTTTGTAGTATCGCCTTGTTATGTTTGATGCCGTCCTCCTCTTTCTCTCCCTCTCCCCCCCCCCCCCTCTCTCTCTGTGTGTATGTGTGTGTGTGTGTGTGGAATAGCCGACATACTTAGCACCGCCGAAATTTGTTGGTGGTAAGTAATTGTTCCTTTGGGCCTATTTTTCTCAAGTTGTAATGTTTTGTGTTTTTATTGTGTATTAAATGTGTTTTAATTTACGTAGGGACGTTCGGCATTTGAATTCTTGAGGAGTTGTGGTTTGATTTTTGTTTTTCGTAGTTGTAGGTGTCGGCTTTTTCTGGCCTACGTGGGGGAGCTGGAAAATAAGTTTCCCTGTCGACTTTGGTCAGAGGTGTGTGTGAAATGAAAAAAAAGAGAATGAGATATTAAAGGTGAGACATATCTTTATTTTTCTACATAATTCCCAAGTACATTGAGACGTCATAACGCTTTATAAGCTTCAAAAAGCCTTCCAGGGAAAAATCAGGGCTTTGCATACGGAAGAAGCGTTGAACGGCTTGTTTGACGTCAGCACTGCTGCCAAAGAGCCTTCCGCCGAGAGTTTTCTTCAAAGCAGGCAACAGATGGACGTCACTTGGTGCGAGATCCGGTCTGTAAGGCGGATCGTGTAGGCGCTCCCATCCAAGAGTTGCAGTATGGTTTTGCCTTACCGTCGCTGTGTGTGGTCTCGCACTGTCATCCAACAGCAGAACGCCAGACCTGAGAAGGCCAGGCCGCTTTTTCCGAATCACCTCTTTGAATGACGACAGAGTGGCACAGCATTGATAGTTGAGTCCTCCAGAAAGTCCAGCAGCAAAAACTCCTTTATCGTTGCAGAAAACGGTAAGTAGCACATTACCTGGAGACGGAGTGATTTTTAACTTCTTTCGGACAGGTGATGGACAATGTTTCCACTGCTGCACTTGCTATGATGCGTCGGTGTCTTGCACGTTTACGTTCACCTGCGGTGTCGTCTTTCGCCCATATCACACAACTCTGCCCACAGTCGACAGGGGAAACTTACTTTCCAGATCCCCCTCGTACATAGGCCAAGGCAAATAAATGACCGACTCCAGTTTTCGTTGTCTTATATGTAACTATTGGTGTTTTGGTATCGTCAGCTGTGTTGAAGGGAAATGTCTGATTCCAGTTTTCGTTGTTTTGCTGTAGGCGTTGGTGTTTTGGTATCGTCAGTTGCGATTGACCTATAGAGGCCAAGGGAAGTGTCCGATTTACGTAGATTTTGTAATTTTTTTTGTTCGTTATTTTGTGTGTTTTGGGACTGTGGTGTGCCATTGTTTTCTGTCCCTTCCGTGAAACTTCAAATTTCCCGAGGCTGCCCCGTTAGTTTCATTGTCTTTTTGGAGGAAGGTGTTATTGTCTTATTTATACGTACTTTTTGTTTGTTGGCGTGTGTTTGTAGCGACATCATAGGCGCCATATTTGAGACGGTTATTGTAGCCATTTCCGCCATATTGATGACGTCATGGGTCAAAGCAAGCGGGGTGAAATCGAGGACTTCCGAAATCCTCACAATTGTTGCAAAATCCGTAGCTCAAAGATCCACGCGAACAGCCTAAACTGAAAAAGATTTGGGGTCTAGATCACAGAATGTCGATAACTGTGAGAATTACAATTTTAATTTCACAACTATTCAAGAAAACTAATTTTCTGTCCTGAACCGACCTCATATTTGACTTTCCGAGAGGTTCTGCCTATCGAAGTTAAGATGATACTTTTGTAAACACTTTGTAGAATTCTTATCCAATTCAAAACTCTCCACAGTTCATATTCCGTAACTAACACTTTCCAAAATCCAACCCTGTTCCAACATTTTGCAAGATTTTTATCCTTCAACCAACACTTTCCAAATTTCTATCCCGGACGAGCCCCTAATTGCGAGCTTACATCCCAAAGATGTTCGGTCTCGCATACGGTTTCTCTTCGTTGATAGGTCTTGGTAGAAATTCGTCTAGGGGATGTCGTATTACACCACCTAAAATAGAAACTTGTGACCCTTGGGTTAAATTGTCTGGCTGCTGGCAAGTTTGCGAAATTGTATAAAACAAAGTTAATATAACGTATGATAACAGTAATAATAATATCGGAAACTAAATTAACGACCCATAAATGATGTATGCCACACAGTTCAGATTTGGTTAAAATTAAGATTATTCAGAAAGCAAACTTATAGCGAAAGTGGTGGTATTTAGAATTACTATTACACTCGAGCGCATATCCATTTGACGCAGTTCGATCATTCACAATCTCATAGCGGATCACAAGCCCTATACTACACCTCGTTAACTACGTGAAAAGTTAGGGTTCACACGAGGCGAGCGGTTGGTCACCGCTCAGAGACTAAGTCCCGCGATACCACCCAACCTGAAATGTTCTAAGTCGTTTGGCTTCCTAGCTGCTTAAAGACAGACTGTTCGTTTTCGTGTCTCCACCAGCACTGTACCCTTTGGTGTCTAAAGAAAAACTGTCGCTGTGGTGTCCCCAGCTAACTATCGTCCGCGTGCCCAACATCGTCGTTCAACTGACTAGGGCAGTTCCCTTACCTGAAGCCGTCCATCTGATTGGCTACAGCTTATTGTACATTGTTTTACATTTCAACATATTTCAATAATCAAAGCTTGACCACTTTCACATTCTAATATACCACTTTACAACGAGAGTTAATGAGCGTTAGTGCACATGCTGTGCGGCACCACGTCGTTCTGTTTACCCATGGCATGGCAACAGGGACGCCTTAACTGCCGAACTCCTGACAGCTTGGTAGTGAAAGCAGGCTCGCCATTGGTGTTGCCTGGGCAACGGCGTCATGTCTCCTGAGCCAAACGTCACAAGTATCAGTTAATTTTTAACGTAGCATAAAGATGCTGAACTTGTTAGTTTTTGTTGCTGTTGTTGTTGTTGTTGTGGTCTTCAGTCCTGAGACAGGTTTGACGCAGCTACTCTATCCTGTGCAAGCTTCTTCAACTCCCGTTACGTACTACAGCCTAAATGCTTCTGAAACTGTTTAGTGTATTCGTCTCTTGGTCTCCCTATACGATTTTTACACTCCACACCTATACTGAATTGATGATCCCTTGATGCCTCAGAACATGTCCTACCAAACGATCCCTTCTTCTTGTCAAGTTGTGCCACAAACCCCTCTTCTCCCCAATCCTATTCAATACTAGCCCATTAGTTACGTGATCTACCCATCTAATCTTCAGCATTCTTCTGTAGCACCACATTTCAAAAGCTTCTATTCTCTTCTTGTCCAAACTACTTATCGTCCATGTTTCACTTCCATACAAGGCTAAACTCTTTCAGAAACGACTTCCTGACACTTAAATCTGTACTCGATGTTAACAAATTTCTCTTCTTCAGAAACGCTTTCCTTGCCATTTCCAGTCTACATTTTATATCCTCTCTACTTCGACCATCATTAGTTATTTTCCTCCCCAAATAGCAAAACTCCTTTACTGCTTTAAGTGTCTCATTTCCTAATCTTATTCCCTCAGCGTCACCCGATTTAATTCGACTACATTCCATTATCCTCGTTTTGCTTTTGTTGATGTTCACGTTATATCCTCCTTTCAAGACACTGTCCATTCCGTTCAACTGCTCTTCCAAGTCCTTTGCAGTCTCTGATAGAATTACAATGTCATCGAAGAACCTCACAGTTTTTATTCCTTCTCCATGGATATTAATACCTACTCCAAATTTTTCTTTTGTTTCCTTTACTGCTTGCTCAACATACAGATTTAATAACATCGGGGAGAGGATACATCCCTGTCTCACTCCCTTCTCAACCACTGCTTCTCTTCCATGTCTCTCGACTCTTATTACTGCCATCTGGTTTCTGTACAAATTGTAAATAGCCCTTCGCTCCCTGTATTTTATCCCTGCCACCTTCAGAATTTGAAAGAGAGTGTTCCAGTCAACATTGTCAAAAGCTTTCTCTAAGTCTACGAATGCTAGAAACGTAGATTTGCCTTTTCTTAATCTAGCTTTATCATAAGTCGTAGGGTCAGTATTGCCTCACGTGCTCCCATATTTCCAGGCAATCCAAACTGATTTTCCCGTGGTTGGCTTCTACCAGTTTCTCCATTCGTCAGTAGAGAATTCGTGTCAGTATTTTGCATCTGTGACTTATTAAACTAATAGTTCATTAATTTTGACATCTGTCAACGCCTGCTTTGTTTGGAATTGGAATTATTATATTCTTCTTGAAGTCTGAGGGTATTTCGCGTACCAGATGATAGAGTTTCGCCAGGATTGGCTCTCCCAAGGCTGTCAGTAGTTCTAATGGAATGTTGTCTACTCCCAGGGCCTTGTTTCGACTTAGGTGTTTCAGTGCTCTATCAAATTCTTCACGCAGTATCATATCTCCCATTTCATCTTCATCTACATCCTCTTCCCTTTCTATAACATTGCCCTCAAGTAGATCGCCCTTGTACCCTCTATATACTCCATCCACCTTTCTACTTTCCCTTCTTTGCTTAGAACTGGGTTTCCATCTGAGCTCTTGATATTCATACAAGTGGTTCTCTTTTCTCCAAAGGTCTCTTTAATTTTCCTGTAGGCGTATCTATCTTACCCCTAGTGAGATAAGCCTCTACATCCTTACATTTGTCGTCTAGCAATGCCTGCTGAGCCATTCTGCACTTCCTGTCGATCTCATTTTGAGACGTTTGTATTCCTTTCTTTCTTTTCTCCTTTTATGAATTAAATTGAGCATTTCTTCTCTTACACTAGGATTTCTATTAGAACTCGTCTTTTCACCTACTTGATCCTCTGCTACCTTGACTACTTCATCCCTGAAAGCTACCCATTCCTCTTCTACGGTATTCTTTCCCCCATTCCTGTCAATTGTTCCGTTATGCTCTCCCTGAAACTCTGTATAACCTATGGTTCTTTCAGTTTATCCTGGTCCTATCTCCTTAAATTCCCACTTTTTTGCAATTTCTTCAGTTTTAATCTAAAGCTCATAACAAATCGATTGTGGTCAGAGTCCACATCTGCCCCTGGAAATGTGTTACAATTTAAAACCTGGTTCCTAAACCTCTGTCTTACCATTATATAATCTATCTGAAACCTATCAGTATCTCCAGGCTTCTTCCATGTATACAACCACCTTTTATGATTCTTAAACCAAGTGTTGGCTATGGTTTAGTTGTGCTCTGTGCAAAATTCTACCAGGCGGCTTCTTCTTTCATTTCTTCCCCCAATCCATATTCACCTACTACGTTTCCTTCTCTTCCTTTTCCTACTATAGAATTCCAGTCACCCATGACTATTTTTCGTCTCCTTTTACTATCTGAATAATTTCTTTTATTTCATGGAACATTTCTTCAATTTCTTCGTCATCTGCAGAGCTAGTTGGTATATAGACTTGTACTACTGTCGTAGGCGTGGGCTTCGTGTCTATCGTGGCCACAATAAAGCGTTCACTATGTTGTTTGTAGTAGCTTACCCGAACTCCTATTTTTGTATTCATGATTAAACCTATTCCTGCATTACCCCTATTTGATTTTGTATTTATAACCCTGTATTCACATGACCAATAGTCCTGTTCCTCCAGCCACCGAACTTCATCAATTCCCACTATATCTAACTTTAAACTTTGAATTTCCCTTTTTAAATTTTCTAATCTACCTGCCCGATTAAGAGATCTGACATTCCACGCTCCGATCCGTGGAACGCCAGTTTTCTTTCTCCTGATAACGAAGTCCTCCTGAACAGTCCCCGCCCGGAGATCCGAATGGGGGACTATTTTACCTCCATAATATTTTACCCAAGAGGACGCCATCATCATTTATCCATACAGTAAAGCTGGATGCCCTCGGGAGAAATTGTGGCTGTAGTTTCCCCTTGCTTTCAGCCGTTCGCAGTATCAGCACAGCATGGCCATTTTGGTTAGTGTAACAAGGCCAGATCAGACAATCATCCAGACTGTTGCCCCTGAAACTAATGAAAAGGCTGCTGCCCTTCTTCAGGAACCATACGTTTGTCTGGCCTCTCAACAGATACCCCTCCGTTGTGGTTGCATCTACGGTACGGTTATCTGTATCGGTGAGGCAAGCAAGCCTCCGCACCAACGGCAAGGTCTATGGTCCATGGGGGGTAATTATAATCATAGTAACAATAATATCTAATACATAATGAACGTTAAATTCTTTTACATGAAACCAATACAATTACCTTCTTAACTTTGAATGTCACAGCCAGTAGCCTTGCAGCAATGTGCTTTCTCTTAAATAAATAACGATAAAAGTATTTATTACGCACTAAACTTTACAACCAACATTCTATTAAGTAATGATTCAATAAGGTGTCATGGTGTCGTAGTTCAATGTGTTTTGTGTGGAGGAAATGATGGTCTGATGCTTAAATGAAGATACTGCTAATTTAAATTCCCTATATCTTTTAAACAAATAATGTTTCAGAGTTGATACTTACAACATTTGTCATTTTAGTGCGCTTCTATATGAAATGTCGATCGTTAAGATCGAACGAAGCGTTCTGGAATTATTAATCAGGTACTTGTTACAAAACATGTTAATTTCGCTTAAATCCTTAACTGTTATAAATATGATCAATATTAAAGTTTTATTGAGCAAGAAAGTTTATGAAGGATGGTAGATTAAAATTGCTTTGGCTTCATTCTGTGAGTTATTACAGAACTAAATACTTTTCATAAATGTTTCCCGTTACTGCCGATCTTAGGTTCGCCTTATTTAACACTGCTACATATCCCTGGCCACAAACGGCTTCTTCGGGATTTCCCTATGACCTAGGTTCTCATCTGTCTCACTCGCACACTACAGCCCTTAGGCCTCATTCAACACAATAGACATCTGTGAATATTCCCATCTTTTGGCGAATTTGCGCTCTTTGTGACACACTGTCCTTTACGACAGGTCTCGTTTCACAATTCCTGAGTTCTTACTCTTTCGGCCATATACTTAAATGAGAGCGAAATGCTAGTTAAATCACATGGTGCTGATCCCACAGAAAATGTTTGAGAGAAAGGCTAACACCCAGCTGAAGAAACGTTGCTTATCGCTGGAGCTTATTAATTCTTAAATCCCATTGTGATATTCCCCATATGTTACATGGAATGGGCTTGCTGACGCCAACAAAAATGTTCTTGTAATATTGGTACACCGACATATTGTGTGGCAAAACTCCTTACGATTCTGTTGAGCTCTACAGCAGGACAGTCAGAGCACCACATTAATAATTAGGCGGATTTCTTACATCGATTAGAGGGAATGCTTTTCAATGGCTCATGTATTCCACGAAATTCTTATGTGTTCTCTCTTTTCACTTCTTTCGTCGGCCTGATACGTTATAGTTGATGGCGGTTAGTTTTACTGGCGAATTAACGAACCTGTTTCGCTGTGTTGGCTTCGACTTACTTTTTACTCAGTGACCAGTACAAAAAGCAGATGGAGTTGCCATCGGATGCCAGTTGTCACCTATTATTAACAATTTATTGCCGGCCGATTTGGCAGAGCGGTTCTAGGCGCTACAGTGTGAAACCGCGCGAGCGCTGCGGTCGCAGGCTCGATCCTGCTTCGAGCATTGATGTGTGTGATAACGTTAGGTTAGTTAGGTTTAAGTAGTTCTACGTTCTATGGGACTGATGACCTCAGACGTTATGTCCTATAGTGCTCAGAGCCATTTGAATCATTTTTCTACCTGTGCTGCTGTACCTGTACGATCTGCTACTACTGCTCTCACAACACAATGAGCCTGGCGGGCGTCTGTACTGCGTGGACGTCCAGAACATCATGTAGTGGTGTTAGAATATTCACGGGACCACTGACGCAGAACGTCGACCATGTGTGGAAATTCTCCCAAAGTACTAACCCGCCACTCGGAAGGCCACAATTTGGCTATATGAGGCATGCGTTTGCGGCATGCTTTCCTGCTTGCTTCGCACGTTTATACCACACAGTGCCTTCTGTATGAGATTAAGCCATATTAAAGGGTAGACACAGGTGGCTCTCTGGTACCTATGCCACTACGCTATCCGTTGGCGGACGACGTTGAAACTATTATTCGTATATTAGTACCGCATATGCCGTTATCGAATCAAAATCGACGTCGTTTTTCCGGACTTGCAAATTTTTTCCAAAATCTGTTTGAGATCTTCCAGAAGATTCGATCCCTCTCGGTTGAAAATACAGCAGGCAACAGTCTATTCAGTCACTCTAACAACTGTAATATTACATGTTCCGTCTGCAGGTCTCAGTTATGGGGCAAATGACTTTTTTTTTCATGAACGTGTTAACCATATAACGTGTTCTAGATTTGAAGTAAAAATGTCAAAGACTTCATTTCTCGCGCTAAAATACATTTAATAAAACATACCACTTATCCCGAGGATTCAAAAATTAGTATTTTTTCTATACAAACGATTGATTTATACAACACTATCGCAAGTGACACTATGGTACTTACACATTATGAGATCATCTCTACCGTCTGGAATGCCATCTTTTCGCCTTACCCGCTACCTGTTTCCTCGCCTACCCTAACATTATGGGAGCTTATGCACACTGCAATTTGCGCATCGCGGAGGGACAGTGTCCTATTTTAAGACGTGGGTGAACCATCATCACTCATTAGAGAATGACAGCAAACTGCGAAACCTACAATTAGCATTCGTTCCTTTCATTGCAACGTAGCCTCAAATAATGATTACAGTGTGTGTTCAGCGACACTTACTACTGAACAGTTACCTCTGTATCTCACAGCAAAAAAAAAAAGATTTTTAATTACCTCTGAGTTAAACCAGCTCCAGTCAGTAAGACAAATAATGAATCAGAGCATAATTTAAGCTGTAGCTAACTGTAAATTCAGGTTGGGAACTCATAAATCCTCATACCTTCACAGATACAGAGTTCCACCGTCCAAACGGTTTCATAAACGAGGAAAATAAGTCCCCGTTGTGGTAGGTGATTAAACTGGCCTCAGTCCAGTGATGGAGGAGCCAATTTATTACGTCGGCTTGACAACGATGGAGTGCCGTTGCACCTGACCAACGAAAATAAACGGAGAAGTGATTAGGGTGATCTCTGCCTATCCAGTCGACAGCAGAGCAATACGTCAAGTGAAACCGATGAAATATTGTGGCATTATAAAATGATAGCTAGTTCATTTATTTGAAATGAAGACTACTTTTCTCGTGTTTTATGTGATGAATCAGATATGTCACACAACCAACACACGTGAGACACTGTGTGCCTCCCATTATTTGGAGAATACCGTTTATATAAGAAAGAGTTCTGTAATTCTCTTAATCGTTGATATTTATGATGGATTTATGTCAAAGTTCCTATAACGTCAACTCCAAAGAACCTTCCGATAACTTGTGCACACCCTTTTTCTATTGTAGGTATTACGTCGTTATGTTTAGCAGCTACAGTTTTATGAGAACGAAGTCTTCCGCCACGGCACTGTTTTATAAGAAGTTCGAATGTGTTTTATAGAACTATAGTTCTAATTTTCGTCCCTTCGTTATTTATACGTGTTGAAGTTTCCGGGTGATCGGTGGTCTAGTATATTTTGTAAGTCGTAGTTGAAAATTACATCTCCAGTGATTTGTTGTCGTTCCAAGAACTCGAGCACTTCCTTTGTTCAACGCAGTTGTTGATTGTCATCCATAAAAATGGAGTCAGAGCCAAGTGCACACATGACGAGAAGCAAATGGAGAAGTAGTAGAGTGTGACAATAAAGCTGACCGATGGGTGTACCATGTTCAATGATCTGTACCTGAGTACGACCATGCAACACTATGCCTTCCCAAACCGTAATACGTGGACCGCCAGAGCCATCATGTTCGACGTACGTCTAGGGGGCGAGAGGTGGGAACACGTAACGATCCCAGGAACATTATCGAAGGAGGAAGGCTTCTAGGATCGGGAGAACCATTTGTGAATGAACTTGTCTGCCGATTACCTCCAAGATAAATCCCATCGAATGCAGTGCGTTCTCGACATCCATTGCAGCACATCCTCTTGCACCAACGACCATCCAGAAGTTGTGAACGACGTTGGTGGACAAATACAATGCACTGCCGAAGAAAGCTTAACCAACGTTGCACCAAACATGGCAGCACGTTTCAGAGCATGCATTGCCATACGTGATAATCAAACACCATATAAATAACCATAACTAGTCTTATGCAACATCCAGGGACCATCATGAATTGCGGTGACTTGAACGTAGTTATTGTCTTTGAATAAAATTGTCATTTCCCTTCGTCTCATTGAGTATTTCTTTCCATCTCTGCTTTCTATATATGGAATAAGTTAGATCGAGTTATATTACTTGACAGTGACAAATCAAGCGAAAGTTACTCCCGTACTCGAGTTTTCACACCAATGTAGTTGGTCAACAGATTTTTCTTGTCAGCTATTGATTTTGAATGAGATATTTCAATTGTACTGATAACATGATTAATACAAAATGTGATTCTTTTTCGTTCCATACTTAAGTTTTGAAGAGACATGGTTTAGGAGAAGTGGAATGAGCTGTATGATTAATGGTTCTCAAAAAATGCTTTTAAACAATATATTAGATACTCAGGTGCGACATAAATACGATATTTCTGAACAGTTTTATTATGCTCTACCACATCGGCGTTAGTGCTCATTAGTTTAATGAATTTAGTTTGATTCCTTACAAGTTGCACTAGCATTTGACCCCGTAGAAAGCATGAGAAGTACTAAAGCTCACCTCAGAATGCGTACACACAAATTCAATCACTTTTAACTAGCAATATTCATAAACATAAAACTTTTTCATAATTAAAATGTGCTAAACTGATTTGTCGCCCTTTAAAAAAATACAAGTTGATATTATCTTTAAACAAATGACCTTAAAACAAAAACATTTACTGTAACTATACTGCATAATCTTTAGTAAATACTTTCATTGCCAAAAGGCTTATGCCCAACGACAGTTTCCGAATACAGACACATTGTGCTTTAGCCTTATTTTTTTATACAATAAGTGGCCTTCTTCATACACAGCTTTTTATTATATACCTTCCTTTCTTGACCAGTCAGGTTCTCAACAGTTCTACGATCGTCTCTCTCTGGTCTTAACATCTGCTAGGTGTATTAGTCAACAGAGCCGAAGTTCAGAGCAGCTCAATTTATTACTACTTCCAACTATTAGACTGAGCGCGCTAATTCTTTTGGCGGGTAGCTCAGAATTGCGCGGGATCCTGTCCGCAATACAGAATGTAATCACTTGCTAGTAGTGTGACATAACTTCGTTGCTCTTGCTTTTAATCTCCACAATGGCTTTTGAAGACTACCAGGATTGACGTATCAG
The DNA here is from genome assembly GCF_023897955.1 of Schistocerca gregaria. Lineage (NCBI taxonomy): Eukaryota > Metazoa > Arthropoda > Insecta > Orthoptera > Acrididae > Schistocerca > Schistocerca gregaria. Next base: position 279,323,138 of record NC_064926.1, read on the forward strand.
TTGCTTACGCACATAGTCTGACTCCAGTTGCCGCCCGTGACACATCTCCAGGGAAGCGAGCCACTAATTTAGCTTTTCCTGCGTTTTCTTAGTAGTATATATTGCCTAAATTTCGTTCGTGTTCTTGTATTTCAGAGGTTTATTCCAGCAATTTGTGTTTATTCTGGCAGTTAATAATGAAGTAGTTCATAATTTGTTTCGAAGACAAGTAACATTCGGGTCGGCCTAGTTAGTCACTCAGTCTGGCTGCAACTGTCACCAATCTCCAAGGCAACAAGTTATGTATTAACTGTCTCTCTGTTTCCTTAGGAGCTTAAATTGCATAAATGTCGTGTATATTTTAGTATTTAAAAGGTTTGATCTCGTGTTTTGTAAGTTAAATTCAGGCTGTCTGTAGCTCGTTTGTCATTTCTTCTGATCAGCCAGCTATACGGATCAGTGAGACAACATCGTCGATCGGTGACACGTTAGGAGGGTAATAAGCTGCATATCTATGTAGTTTACTTCTTCATTTAGTATTCCCAGGATAGGAAGGATTTCTGCGCACTGTATGCTGACGCTGGAGGAGATGGCCGCACTTTCTGAACAGTTGAATATGGTTTTAGCTATGGTCAGCTGCCTTCCGGCTGCTGGATGAGACACCTCAGGTGTTGCTTGTTTCTTCCATGGGCCTTGCAGCCGAGGCACTTCCTCGTTTACCGATGCGATGGACGCGCCCACACAGAATGATGAGTGGACGGGTGTAACGCGATCACGTCGCTTTGGGCTGAGGGCTAATGTGAGCGTTGGTCGTCTCGTATCGCCTATTTGCCCTGCGATGAAACTGATGGTCGTTCGTTCAGCAGGATTTCAGCAGATACACGTGGGCTGGAACTTGCTAGTCATCGGGAGCTCCAATGTTATGGAGCCTTTACGAAGATAGCGACCCGGGCTGGAAAGAAAGGCAATGTGAACTTTGTATGCTTGGCAGGGGTCCTCCTCAGAGATGTGGAGCCGGCTTAGACTGCGGCTGCCGAGCGTGCAGTTTGCAGTTGTCTGCAAGTTGTGGATCGTCGGCACCAACGACGCCTGTCACTTGTGTCGTGAGGCCAACGCCCGTTCACATAGGTGACTGGCGGAGGGGGTGAAGGCTGCTTGCCTTGCACGCGGGATGCAAACAGAGCTTGCATCCTGCAGCGTCTTTACCAGAACATACAGCGGTCTTTTGGTTTGGAGCCGACTGGAGAGTCTCAACCAAAGGTTTCTGTGACTCTGTGAAGGTCTTGATTGCACATATCTAGACCTTTTTCCTCGTGTGAGGAACTTTAGGACTCACCACCTTGACAGGTCAGGAACTCCCTACAGAAAGGAAGCAGCTATTCTGATAGCAGAGTACTTGTGGGGTGCACAATGTTTTTTTTTGGGGGGCTAGGCAGTAGTTTGCTGATAAACACTCACCAGTCGATGTGCAGATAGGGCCATTAGACCATATTCAGAGTAAAGATACATGGACTGTCAAAATTTTATCAATAAATTATCGAAGAATTTGTAACGATATTCCTAAATTTACTGCCCTCCATGACCGTTCTCGCGCTCCAATTATTCTTGGAACCGAGGGCTGACTAAAATCCGAAGTTCTGAGATGTTCAGTGAGCCATGGAACATTTATTGGAAAGACAGAGTAAACGCCATAGGAGGGCCACCAGGGTGAGTGGCTACAGGATGCAGTACTTGGAACCTTAACCTAGTTTACCGTATAGATGTTTTCAAACAGTCGATTCCACCGGCGTGAACGTCTTCTTGTCAGCGAGGAACCTGGGACTAAAGCGTGCGGCTGCCGCCATCGGAACGCGGAAGGCGTTTTCCGGGTCGCTGGCGCTTGCCTGGAACTTTTCAAGCCGCCCTGCTTCCCCTCTGGACCGGCGCCCGCGGCCTTCCTCCGGCGGGAGCCTTCCGCAGCGGCAGCGGTAGGGACCCCATTGTCTTGTCCCGCGGGAGGCCATTGTGTGCGCCCGCCACCTGCTTAAGCCGTTCTCGAAAGCCTGACAGCGCCGACACGGACTCTCCAGGGCGCACTTCCCACGCTGCACGCGCTCTTTTCTCAGCACTCACCGCAGCCGACGATCGGCTTTTATATTAAAGTCGAATGTTATTGCTCGACAGATCTGGTAGTTTTCACACTGCTGTCGAATATTTAGAGGAGACCTCGTGAGGGCTGTGAAGCCATCGTTTGAATATTGAACAAAACAACTCGTGCACTTACAACGGAATATAATATTACAATACTCTCCAAACAGTACATGACGTGATCCCATGGTAAGTGCCATAGTTTGCATTTCAGAATTTCTGCTTCACGAAGACCTCTAAGTTCTCACATCATGCTTAGATGCAAAATAATGTCAACGTGCTACATACGGAAAAAATTCTTTATTTCTAGACAGCGTCTCATAATTAAAGCAAAGCTGCCTCAATATGGAAGTCTCTTCTGAAGATAGCTCCATTCGTCTGTGCGGGGTCTCCCTTCACCTTCCCGTGATACGAAAATATTAGTGATTTCAAACAGTTTTTAACGCATATTGTGCATTACGCCCTACACGTGGTATGTGGTAACTGATAAGTCATAGCAGGCCAGAGTGGCGGAGCGGTTCTCCGCGCTACAGTCGCAGGTTCGAATCCTACCTCAGGCATGCATGTATGTGATGTCCTTAGGTTACTTAGGTTTAAGTACTTCTATTACGGTATACTGATAATTTTTACTTATGGACCGTCGGACAGCAACTGAATAAAACACAATTTTAGTGCCATACGCGTTTCGCCTTTATTTTCTGCAAGGCATCATCAATGGCCTGGAGTATGTACATATGTTAGCTATTTCATTTAAATTTTTGCCACTGTCCCTATAGGATATAAACAGTTCTGGTGGTTGGTATTTCCTAATAAGTAGTAATGTTTTGAACTGTACTTATAGGTTACGTGGACAATTTCTTACATATTACGCTCCTGTTGCATTTTTGGTGTTGTGCTTCTTCTTATGAATGCCAATTTGCGGTTTTTTCCCACATACCACAGCACTATGAACTGAACGCTTGTTTCAACAATGCAATGTTTTGGTTTCTGTTGCCGACTGTCAAATGTTTTTACCAAAGGTCGAATGTTATTGCCAAACTTTAGAGTGTAATTATTGAAGTATCTGTGATGTGTTTGTGTATGCATTTGTGTATGTGTGTGTGTTTTGGCGTGTTATAATTTTTTGTGCTGCGTGTGTGGTATATATTTTTTTGTGGGATGTGGGTGTGTGTGTGTTTGTGTGGTATCATTTTTTTTACTTTTTTAAATTTTTGTGGACTGTGTGTGTGTGTGTGTGTGTGTGTGTGTGTGTGTGTGTGTGTGTGTGTTGTGTCTGGATGGTGTGAGTAAGTGTTTTTTTTTTGTTTTATGTTATCATTTCCTTTATTAAGTGTAGTACGGAGCCTGTGCTGATATGTGTTTGTTCATTTATCACATGTTTGTTTTCTGCTATGGCTTTCTGGATGTGGAAGTTTTCTTGCATTTTTATAAGATGTTTGTCATGGTTGCTTAACGTCATTACTTTCATTTCTTGTTCCATGTTTTTAGGATGATGGTTATTGTGTTTTAAGAGCTCTGCAAATGTGGAATGGTTTGTTTCATACATCCAACATCTGATATGTTCTTTGTATCTTGTTCCAAAGTTCCTGCCTGTTATGCCTATATATACTACTGCATCATAACTTTGACATTCAAGTTTATATATTCCTGATTGTTGGAATTTGTCGCTCTTGGTAGCTGGGTGGCTGAAGTGTGTAGGGTTTGCCCAGGTTTGTATGCTATTTTGAAGCTTTGTCTCTTTAGGATGTTTGCAACTCTGTGTGTTAGTTTATGTTTGTTGGTCATAGTGTACCATCTGGTTCTTTTCTGTGTGGTGTTGTCATTGTGTCTGTTTGTGGAGTGCGTTTGTATGTTTTCAGCTTGTGAGTTCTTTTGTATTCTGGATATGTTGTGTTTCTGTAGTATTTGTGTTTTTAATTTTTTATTGAGTCTTTGTACCACATTTATGTCATACCCGTTGTCCCTAGCTATTTGTATGACTGTACTGATTTCTTGATCATAGTTTCTCTTGCCGAGTGGGATTCTGTTTAATATATGTAACACGTGTCTTAGTGCTCAAGTTTCTGGCTGTCGGGGTGGTTGGATGTGGAATGTATTATTGTGTCTGTGGCTGTTGGTTTTCTAAAGATAATAAAAGTATGTTTGCTATTTTCTTTTTTATTGTAATGTCAAGAAAAAATTATTTGATTTTCTTTTTCAAGTGTGAATTTTATGTTCTGATGAACTTTGTTTATGTCAGACGGTCCATAAGTAAAAATTATCAATATACCGTAATATTACGCTCAACTGAGGAAGACAGGACCAAAAATGTTGAAGATGTTAAGTATTTCTAAGTTATATTGGACTGATGACCTGAGAAGTTAAGTCCCATACTGCTCAGAGCCATTTGAACCAAGTCATACTAGAGCCATTGAAGCAAAAAAAGATAAAGAAACAGTTAATTACGAGATAAAGACGGTACAATATGTGTCCGTACCAATGCGTCCTTTGAAACATCCTCCCTTATGATATAAACTCAGCAAAAACAAAGAATATGTCTCGGAAACCTTCTTATCGCGAAATAACCAACAAAATATAGTGACAAAACAATACTGAAGTAACATGACTACCGACGTCTTGTGTCTGAAGTTGGGGTCACAATTTCACAGCTCATGTGGGTGGACATAAGTTGACATGTGCACGTTAGATTCGCAGAATTACTCCAATTAGCCTCCTTCCGTCATGTGAACATGCACCATGACACAGGTGACATGGAAGCACATGGCTGCAATTTCGAATATTACGCAACCTTAATGGAAATGATATCATCGCGGAAAGAAAAGTCAAAAACCCTATTGTAGTAAGCTTCTTCGCACCCGGTCTGATATTAGCTAATGGCAAATACTGCACCAAAATGAGTGTCTCAAATAATTAAACAAAGAGTAGTCACCTGATTAAGTTCATTCAGCTGTTCCTCTGAAAGAATAACTGCGACATTAATCGAAGTACAAATACTCTCGATCAAACGACATCAGTACCATATATCTTGCAGCGTTGGACATCAATATTTGAACTATAATTACATCGAATCCAGAGCTCCACGGTGGACCAGGTTAGCAACGCACAATTTGTTATTTCGACTGGTCATATAAAAAAATTTATAGGCTAAACACAGGAATCCTGTTAAAGACAGCACACACTCTTAATTGATTTAAATGCAAAAGCTTCAATGACGAAATCGCGCAGGAAGTCAATGACCATTGAGGATATCAAAAGAAGAATTGCCCCATGCTTGATGTGCTAGATGACGATCAGGCTGGCCTTAGGAAAGGGGGGCCGAGAGAGGCTACTCTGACGTTGCGGTTAATAATGCAAGCAAGGCTAAAGGAAAATCTAGATATGTTTATATTGTTTGCAGACCTGAAAAAAAGCGTTCGACAATGAAAAATGGCGCAAGATGTTCGAAATTCTGAGAAAAGTATTGGTAAGCTATAGAGACAGACGAGTCATATACAATATGTACATGAGCCAAGAGGGAATAACAAGAGTGGACGACCAAGAACGGAAAGCTTGTATTAAAAAGGGTGTAAGGCAAGGATGTAGCCTTTCACCCCTATTGTTCAATCTGTACATCGAGGAAGCAATGACTGAAATAAAAGAAAGGACTAGAAGTGTAATTAAAATTCTGGGTGAAAGGATATCAATGATACGATTCACTAATGACATTGCTATCATGAGTGAATGCGAAGAAGAATTACATGATCTTCCGAACTGAATGAACAGTCTCATGAGTACAGAGTATGGATTGAGAGTAAATCGAAGAAAGATGGGTGTAATGAGAATTAGCAGAAATGAGAAACTTATCATCAGGATTGATGGTAACGACGTGTATGAAGTTGAGGAATTCTGATACCTAGGCAATAAAATAACTAATGACGAACGGAGCATGGGGGACATTAAAAGCGGACTAGCAACGGCGAAAAGAGCATTACTGGCCAACAGAAGTCTACTAATATGAAATATCAGGCTAAATTAGAGGAAGAAATTTCTGAGAAAGTACGTCTGGAGTCCAGCATTGTATGGTAGTGAAACATGGACTGTGGGAAAACCGGAAAAGCAGAGAGTCGAAGCATTTGAGATGTTGTTGGAAATTAGGTGGGGTAATAAGGTAAAGAATGAGGAGGTCCTCCACAGAAGTGGCAACGAGAAAAATATATGGAAAACACTGATACGGAGAAGAGACATGATGATAAGACATCTGTTAAGACGTGAGGGAATGACGTCCATGGTACTAGAGGGAGCTGTAGAGAGCAAAAACTGTAGAGAAAGTCAGAGATATGAATACATCTAGCAATTAATTGAGGACGTTGGTTGCAAGTGCTACTCTGAGATGAAGACGTTAGGACAGGAGAAGAATTCGTGGCGGGCAGCATCAAACCAGTCAGAAGACGGATGACCAAAAAAAAAAAAAAAAGTTAAAATACCTGTTTTCTATTCCTTTTCATACGGGTAACGAACGAAGGTTGTTTTGCTTTTTGGCTATCTAGTTTCAGCTACTTTTTAACATCTTCCAAACTACCCATTTTTGAGGAAACAAGCATGAGCAGTTTTATAGAACATGGATAGTGCAAGAAACTTGTGCTTCGCCAGACACAATTATCAGCATCAGTGATACCTATATTTCATGTTTAACCAACTGCCACAACTGCTGGGAAAGGCTAGGAGTAATAGCAGAATTTTTATTTAAACAAACACCACATTGTGTTAGCCTCTCCCATTATCGAAGAGTGCAGGAACATACACCACACTCCTGCGCCATACGTTATTGCTGCTGCCACGTCCACTGTAATGTACTCCTGATGGGGTTTTCCACTAAGCATCTGGTGGTTGTGTCATAGCCATAGGCCCATCACAGTGCTCTTACTAACGTTACAGCTCGTTCTGCTGCGAATGCATGCAGGCTTACAGCGGTATAAACAACAGACATACAAGTCATTTGCTGGTTACTGACAGTGCTTTGTTCTAGTCCTCCACACCAGCCGCTGCATGGACCAGCATATCTGAACCAATTCTGATTCTCTGAGAATGATACATATAAAATTTAACAAAACCGTGACTCCATCTTAGCGATGTGCAATTTACACTATCTCATTAATAGTATGTGGTCGCCGCATTGTAATGTTACCACTATCTTAGCAATCAGAGATACAGTTTCACTCTCACGAAAGTCATCAGATGGATTTTCCCAAGTGTTTCAGCATATAGTTGCCACTTCGTATAAGCAATTTGTAGCTGGAATCGACCCAAACAAATACTGTTCATCAAGACTTTGATGCAATGTCTACTGTTGACAGAAGGCATGGCTTTGTTCCCAGTTACGAACGAAATTATCTCAAAGCAGAATTTTATATGGTCATTGGGTAGAGGGATCCCAAATTAATCTAGCGGTATGTATTAACAAGGACATTAAAAGATGAAGAATAGCAGACTCGAATATAGGGATGGGCGTTCGAAGTAGATTGTGTTATAATTCATCTGCCACCACCACTGTATGTCTTCCAGTGAGACGTAGGAATAAGATAAGAGAGCACAAGTGCTCACATACAATCAAAATACTGCTCTTAAACATGTGTATATGGTCGAAAACCAGCTAAAATAGGTACCAAGCATCAACTGGATCCTATAAGTAATTTCCTTAATCGGGAGCCACGTAAGTCTACTCCAAGGAATCAGTGCAAGTTAGAACTACTACTATGAATCTAAGGTCTGATTAAAACATAATGAAATACGCAAACTATAGATATCCTCCATTCCATGTTCCATTAAGCTATTCCCAGACGATGGTATTGACGATACCGAAAATCATGCACACAACACTTGCAGATTAAGCTACAGTGTTTGGTGTAATCTCTCACGGTATTTATTTAGTGAGACCTCTGTGGAAGGAAGCGATATATAAGGCGGTCAGCTGGCCTTTGTGGCCGAGCGGATCTAGGCGCTTCAGTCTGGAACCGCGCGACCGCTACGGTCGCAGGTTCGAATCCTGCCTCGGGCATGGAAGTGTGTGATGTCCTTAGGTTAGTTCGGTTTAAGTAGTTCTAAGTTGTAGGGGACTGATGACCTCAGATGTTAGGTCCCATAGTGCTCAGAGCCATTTTAACCATGTTTTTTATAAGGCGGTCAGACAGTTTCCCTTTAAAGGCCTTACAGTTGAAAATCTGTATGTCAGTCACGCAAAATCGCCGTAAGCATTAAGACAATCGTCCCTCCGATGAACCAGGTTGAAGATTCCCGGTTGGGAGAACACTGAGTCCTGCTGCGAGAATACGGCTGTAACTGTCTGCTACACATCCTCGTCATACATGAATCGTTGACTGTTCTGGGCCTTTTTTAAGGGATCGAAGACATGCAAATGCATGAGTAAAAATCAAGACTATAGAGCAGTTGCCGAAGAATCGTCACGTCAGTTGACATAGCATGAAGCAGCACCTTGCCCTCTCTCAGCATTCCGCGATGGTGGTTTTAGTCAGAGATGCTGCCCCATGCACAAACTTCATTCTATGGTGAACAGCTACTGGTAATTGTGCCTCAGCACACAAGAAAAGCATATCAGTGCGATGTTCCTGTTCATTTATATTTGGTAATAATATTGCCGTAGTAAGCATTTCTGCATTTACTGAACGCACACTGGAAAGACATGAATGACACACTAAACACTTGCCACCTGTCAGTGCATATTAGACTTGCTCTCTGTTGCATATATGTTTCAGAAATGTGCTCAAATGGAAAAATTTTTATCGCTCCTTACAGATTGCCCACAACATACACAACCGTATTATTGCAACTGTAAATCCATCACCGGCCGGTGTGGCCGAGCGGTTCGCTGCAGTTTGGAACCACGCGACCGCTACGGTCGCAGGTTCGAATCCTGCCTCGGGCATGGATATGTGTGATGTCCTTAGGTTAGTTATGCTTAAGTAGTTCTAAGTTTTAAGGGACTGATGGCCTCTGATGTTACGTCCCATAGTGTTCAGAGCCATTTGTATCATTTTTGTAAACCCATTGTAGCATCCACGAGATAAATTTTAGCCACAGTGCGACGAGAGGAAATTATGCCTCTAACAATTAAAAACATTATCTATTCAACAAATGAAAAAACAGTGAGAACGATGATAAATATTAATTATTTATATAATATCCTATGATGTAATTGGGCATATCAATGTGTATCATAAACGATAATGATAACTGTAAATTCCTTTTATGATCTGCGTTTGTCTTCCTTTGTTTTTACCTTTTGTTGGTTGGCTTTTGTAGGTTGCGGACTCGTATCAAACTGAGGTCTGTTAAGAAATTGTAATTATTACTTGAGAATAGAGTTCATTATTATTATAAATATGACTTAATAATTATTTGTAACTTCGATTCATCTCTCAGTAAGCATCTGTGTTAATTATTTCTTTCCGCTGCAAGGAGCGCAGCCATTGATGATAGCGATTTGTATCGTGTTTTTGTCTGTGTTTTCCTTAGAAACAATTCAAATGTTTGCTTGATGAAGTCTAAATAGTGCACAATACGAAAGTAGAGTTTATAGAGTTTAATAATCACTTCAAATACTTACTTATTTGGTCTAACAATAGAGAGTCTCTATCAATTGTCTGCCGCCATCTTAACAATTATCTCAGCGGCAAATTCAAATTACGCAACTCTGCAGACATAAATGCCGAACGTAATACAAATGTGTAAAAATAAATGTGCACCGGTGGTCCCGAACTCATTTTAATGAAAATGATTCGAATCAGATTGGTTCTTTAAAAACAGTGCTCATGGCACGATCCTTATAACAAACTTTTCTAGCTAATGTATGGAGCCGAAATTAATTACTCACGAGTTGCGAAGAATATAGTTTCAGGTAACAAACGTCAGTGTTGTTCGCGGCTGATATTCGGTGGTTTTAATGATCATTTTTCTGAAGATAACTATTTCCATCATAATCAATAGTTGTATAGAATTTGTTGTATGAACTGTGATTACTTACACAACTTACAGACAACACTTTAACACGACGTTAACTTGGAGTTATTTAGCAACTTGACCAAATCTTTAGCCGGGAGAAAAATTATTTAGTAATTACTCAATGTAATAAAATAAGATTTTCATTTTCATTTACAAATTAGTTAAATACCAAACCACTGAATAACACAGCGAACGCCACACCATCCATGATACATAAGACATCCCTTGTAGCGTCTACCACTGGAATTCGCTTGGCATCTCATGTCACTTAATCGATCCCTCGACCAAATTCATCGCTCTTCATTGTAATATGCTCACGTCTTCTATCTGGCCTGGTAAGGATCACAGACGGACGAGAAATTCTCAGAAGTTGCTCGGATAAGTGATATGTAAACCTTTTTACTCGTGGTTTTTATTCGTGGATAATATTCCCGCCAATCAGGCACCCACTTTTTCTTCTATTTGTCTTACGCAGTAATTGCGCTCTAGGATTTTCTGGATGGCTACTCCTACGTATATTATCGTTGTTACTGCCGCTACTGAATTATCACTAATGCAACAGAACGGTACTGGATCTCCTACCTTAGTCAAGTTTTTTTGCAATATGTAGAAGGATCTGACCCACACAAATACTGCTCATCACAAACTGTGGTGCCTAGTGTTGATGGAAAGCATTTGTTTAATTCACACGATACGAAGAAAATATTAAAATGGAATTTCACATACCCATTCGATCATACACTCCAAATATCTACTATTGTGAGTCATTTTCCTTGAGAGTTTTGTATTGTGTGTAATGTGTATTGAACCGGGGACCTAGAAACGACGGATAGGCTTCGTTCCCGCCGTAGCCCTCAGTGGTTCACAGCCCCACAATAGGCTACAGCAGTCCACTCACCCCACTGCCGCCCCACAGGCTTGGCGATTGGGCACCCAGTGGACCCTCCCTGGAACATCTCATACCCGACGAGTATAGCCTCAAATGTTGGCGAGGTAAATTACGGTGTACGCTGACGTGGAGAAAGTGTTTGCGCAGCAATCGCCGACACAGTGTAACTGAGGCGGAACATGGGGTACCAGCCCGCATTCGCCGAGGCAGATGGATAACCGGCACAACGGACCTCGACGCTAAACCACCGGGAGGATTCGTGCTCCCACCGGCAGGTCTTCGTGCTCGGGAAGCAGCGCGTTAGATCGCGTGGCTAGCCAGGCGGGCTTTCATTAACAATACTCGAATGTATAATTTTTGCTATGCATTGACAAGCTTTAGTAAATAAAAATTACGAGCTTAGGAACTGCGTATGCCTAAAAACATCAATACTGGTTTTTCATCTCTGTAGTAAGAAAGAGAAGGAGCACTGTTAAAAGCTGAATCAAGTAACCACTTTCATGTACCGGGTTGTGATGTAACTATTGCAAAACCAGAAATGCTGAATGAAATACGCAAATCGCATTTCAAAATCAGGAAGACGAATCTTTCTGTATCTTTCCAAGAAAATAGTTTTGTAATGGCATGAATATAGGGAACAGTTCTTCTGAGCAATGAATATGTAATTCTTGCTGCTGCACTTTTAACATTATACATTGGCTAATATAAGGCCGTAAGACAGGTCCACACAATTATAGACCTATATCGTTGACGCCAGTCTGTTGTAGAATTATGGAACATGTTTTATGCTCAAGAATTATGACGTTCTTGGAAAATAAACATCTCTATAAAAATCAACATGAATTACGCAAACAGAGATCCTACGAAACTAAGCTCACTCTGTTCCTCCATGAGATCCACAGCGCAGGGGACAGCGGCGCTCAGTTTGATGCCGTGTTCCCTGATTTCAGTAAAGCATTTGACACCGTCCCGCATTGCAGTTTAATGGAAAAAGTGCGAGCTTACGAAGTATCGAAGGAGACCTTCGATTGGAGTCAAGACTTTCTTGAAGATACAACTCAACACGTCACCCTTAACATAACTAAATCGACAGATGTAAAGGTAATAACCGGACTACCACAGGGAATTGTGATAGGACATTTGCTGTTTACAATATGTATATAAATGATCTAGTAGAAAGCGTCGGTTGCTCTTTAAGGCTATTCGCAGATATTGCAGTTGTCTACACCAAAGTAGCAACTCCAGAAGACAGTAAGAATTCGCAGAATCACCTGCAGAGAATTTATGATTGATGCAGACTCTGGCAGTTGACTCTGAACGTAAATAAACGTAACATTTGCGTTTACATAGGAAAATAAATCCACTACTGTAGAGCTACACTATTGACCACAAACAACTTGAGACAGCGTCTGCCGTAAAATATCTATGCGTAACTGTGCAGAACGACCTTACTTGAAATGACCATAAAAACCGTGGGAAAAGCAGACACCAGACTCAGATTCATCAGAAGAATCTTAAGGAAATGTAAGTCACCCACGAAAGAAGTGGCTTATAAGGCGCTTCTTCGCCAGATTGTTAAGTATTGTTCATCTATCTGGGATCCCCATTAGGTAGGACTGACAGAGGAGAATGAGAAGATCCAGTGAAGGGCGGCACGTTTCGTCACGGGATGGTTTAGCTGGCGAGAGATCATTACGGAGATGCTAAACAATCTCCACTGTCAAACGTAACAAGAGACGCGTTGTGCATCATGGAGAGATTTACTATTGAAATTTCGGAACAGTACTGTTTAGGAAGATTCAGACAAGATATTACTTCTCCCCAGCTACATCTCGCGTACTGACGACGAGGAAAAAATTGAGAAATTAGAGCCAATATAGAGGCTTACTGACAATCACACTTACCACGCACTATTCCCCAGTGGAACAGGGTTGGAGGGATCAGATAGTGGTACCGAAAGTACCGTCCACCACACACCATTATGTGTCTTTCGGAGTATGATGCAGATGAAGATATAAGATCCACAGGTCTCGACTCCAAACCTCTGCGAACCAATATCACAATGGAAAAAGAAGTATACCGTCGCTATTGTAAGATCTATCACATGCGTTAATCAAATAAATGATTGCTCGCCATCTGATTCCAATAATCCAAACTGGTAAGGTTATAAGGGTCTCAGCCTGATAAGCAGTAACCTCCAGTCCATCAAATTTGGATACAATGTAAGTATTTTTTCTTGAGTGAAACCAAATTATAATGGATATTTACAAAAATCTTATCGTGTATTCTTTAATATGGTAAATATCTCTGCATCCACTGAGTTTTGTGGGTACACCAACTTTTGGCCACTCTCCATTGGTATTAACAGCAAATGCTAATATTATTTATACTCCAGTCAGGGCCAGATTTTTAAATACTCTGAGTTTAAAGGAAATATTTAAATTTCGTCATGCGCCTGCAATGGTCTGACCGTTTTTCGAGTAGCAATTTATATTCTTCCACTACAACAGCTGTTTGTGCGACATACTGCAGTTTTCGTTCTCTTCTCCAATTCTAGTTACAGAGCGAGGTGGCGCAGTGGTTAGACACTGGACTCGCATTCGGGAGAACGATGGTTCAATCCCGCGTCCAGCCATGCTGATTTAGGTTTTCCGTGATTGCCCTGAATCGCTCCAAGCAAATGCCGGGATGGTTCCTTTCAAAGGGCACGGCCGACGTCCTTCCCCGTCCTTCCCTAATTCAATGAGACCGATGACCTCGCTGTCTGGTCTCCTTCCACAAAACAACCAATCCAATTCTAGTTTTCACATTAACTGCACTATCAGAAGCAATTCTTTAATATGGAATGGTGTAACTCCATTTCAAACATACGATCTTTTTCCTAAGACCTGTGAATTTGACAGTGAATGGAATCGAACCATAATTCAGTAATATTTAAATCTGATGGTATTGTGAACGATAATGTCCCGGTTAACACGTATTACAAATCTCAACCTATTTTCGACGTTTTTGATAATTACGATCCTCAACTGGAGGCGTGGAGTAATACAAGTGTATTGCGACTATTAATACGAGTCCGTTTTGCCTGCAGACTATCACTTTGCCTTGTTTAATATGGCGACATGAACGGCGACAATACGTTCGAAGATAGCCCCGGTGGTGGTTCGCCTAAAGTTTTTTCTTTTTATTTTGAACGTATGAGGTTACATAGTTGAATTTTACATCTTGCAATTCAATTCAGGTTCTACAATGCTACCCTACCATCCTTAAGTGTGTTTAATCATGTAGTAAGCTCAGGTGTTAAGGGTGCCCACATGATTTTTCGAGTGTTGGGGTCACAGATCTATTTTTTTCTTAATTATGTAGCACATATTTAAATTGTGTACTGCAGGATATCTTCTACATAGCGGTTCCAAGAAGCAAAGTAAACAGTTCCCTATTTTTTTAATTACAAAACACTGGCAACATGCCACTGATTCCTTTCCTTTTTTTTTAAGAAAGAGAGCGACCTTAATTTTTTTTTAAATCCATACGTTTATCACTGGATTGTACTGTCCGTTCAACACACAGCAACACAGTAGTTATTAGGAAATGGTGTATCATTCTGTTACTTACTCCTAAGGTTTCGAGCCAAGATTTTACTGACAGCAGAATAGATTGCCATCGTTTTGCCAGTAATCTGGAGATGTATTGCGCAAATTGTCACTTGTGTTTGCTTACCTGTAACTCAGATTACTGTAGATTATCCTATAAAAATCTCTTACACTTCCCGATTTTGTCACAAACGTGGAGGAAGGTATTTTTAGTGTTGTATGAAGGAAAGAAGATTAGGGCTTGACATCCAAATGAAATCGAAGGACTTTAGAAACAGCACAAGCTCGTACTGTTGCCTTTTCAAAGGAACCATCCCAGCATCTCCTTGGAATGATTTAGGAAAATGATGGAAAACCTAAATCTATATGGCCAGAAGTAGCTTTTAACTGTCATCCTCCCGAATGTGAGTCCAGTGTACTAACCACTGTGCCACTTATTTATTTGTGTTGTATATTTATTACAGCATAAATATACATCTGGCCTGGGATACACCGCAAAAATATAGCACTTATTACTACGAATAGGTCTAGCGCCACCATACAGTTATAAATACGAGTTTAATAGGAAATTATTTAGTGTGCAAGAGATGGTATTTATTAATATGAACCAGAAATGCAGCATGTTTACGTATTCTGTAAGTATATTGTTACTCTACAACCCAAAGGAGATGAAATTTAGTTACACACTGAAGTGTCAGCCTCAATAACTTTTTAGTGCAAGGTATCAATCTCGAGGAATCATGTCTCACCCAGCCGTCTGAAAACGTCAACCGAAGTAAAAGACAAGGTAATGAAAGGTAAGTATTAACATTTGGAGTTATAGCATGGTAGACACTACAATTTATGAATTACAATTATACAGGTTTAAGCAAAATTGAAACAAAAATTACGAGAAAATTAAACAAAATATTAAGTTTTGGAAATAACATTGATTACTTTGGTACATACATGAATAGAATTTTTCGTTTGCAATCAGGAAACTGTAATCCTGACAATGTACTACGACAAAGAATCTGTAAGAGCAGCATCGCCACAGAGTTATAAATTGCGGCATAATACCATGCCCTTTAGTCATAAAAACGCATATCTGAATTTGTTAAAAGAAAGTTCCGTAACTGTAAGAGTTCCATGCATGACCACTGTATCATGTATACTAATGTGTATCATTGTTTATCACAGTAACACTACTGCTTGCATCGAGACATCTTCTACATCAGTAGTGGAAATATGTGGGCCACTTGTGGTTTTATACTACTGTAGAGCAATTAAATTACAATAGCAGTGATACATACACACGCAAAATATTTAATAGGGAATGGTTTTCATTTGTTTCACAAATTGATTCCTTTTCTAAAGACCTGAGGAAACACGGTTTCTAGGAGCCAATTGAACCCAAAATCGGTAATTTTTGTTAGTTTGGCGACGTTGTGGCGAACAATGCGCTGGATTAACAAAAATATATTTCTCTTGCCTTAATATAACCCTTCCTTTCCCTAGCATTTAATAAATTTAGACAGTCGTCCAAAAGATCAAACACAAAAGTCTATTCAATAGAATTTCTAACTTAAAATTATATTTCTTCGGTATTATATCCTATGCTCTCTCACCTATTTTTTCCAATATGCCCCTTGGTGTTCCAGTATTGCTCCAGTGATGGAGAACTGGTAGTTTGATCTTCAATGTATGTCTCTTCGAATGTATCTTTTTTTCCTATGAAAGTGTAGCTGTGTGATGTTACCTGTCTCTTACATTTAGTGCTAACTGCTTCTGCCCAATCTACGTATTATATGTCTCAATATGGTATGTTGGTGTATAGTATATCACTTCAACTAAAGTCAGTTATCTCCTATCGGTATGTACAATTATTGATTTTTTGATAGTTCTGGTCTAGTGTTTCTGACTGTGTGTGGAAAATTCCCTGTAAACTATGCAGAACATCCAAAGAAATATACTAATCTCCCACAGAATAACAGTGCTGGTTGGACAGTAGCAGTTTATGGCACTTTGTTCTTAGCACGCATGGAATAACCAGATGCGTTACGTCAATGTCAATCACTCCCTGATATAATGTAGCCACTCTTTTGAAGCAGAACCAAATGGGAACACAGGTTTATAAACATGTTTTTTGTTAATCCCCAAATATTTTAGTAACTGGCATCGAATAAACCGTGGAAGCCCAGGTATCAAATAAGATAATACCGCAATATAGGAGAAAAACAACATAATTTAAGGGAGTGCAAGCGTGGATAATGTAGGAGGCGGCTTCTATAAGGACCCATCATAAAACTCTACAATATAAGTCACTTTAATACATATGGAGGTCTAAATTTTCTTCCTACGGAGGTTTCTTTGGATTAGGAGTAACGGTATGTATCCAAGGCCGGTCTATATTTTTTGAAGGAATATACTGTCATTTGACATTTCCTGTATACGATATAGATTTCGGCTTTCACGCCATTAAAAGAGAGTACAATGTTCTTAGACTATTAACGTATTTTGCCGTGTATTGCGCAAGACGACACACACATAACTCAACACTCTTGTTTAACAAGATATAAATGGTAAGAAATTAACGTCTTGTAGGAATGTAACATATTATGGTAAAAGCATGTCACATCTGGGCAGCAATATTATGCTCGATAACGGTGTGAAATAATGTGTCATCGTAGGCGTCACACAGAAAAATACGTTAGTACTCTTAGATCATTGTTGTCGATAATGGCGTTAAAGCCAAAATGTACATTGTACACAGGTGGCGGTGTATTCCTTCAAGAAATATGATATGACTGTTCAGCACCGTACGAAACGAAGGTATGTTGCCTATAGTAATAGGCAGAGGATGGTTGCAGGCGTAAGGTGCTTATCGCAATACACAAAGGATAATTGTAGATGATGCCGTGATTCTTAAGAAGATGAAAGAAGTGTTGATAGGCCGTAACGAATAGCAGAGGGTCTACGGTCGCTACAGAAGCTGAATGTAAATAAACGTAACATAGTGTGCATACAGAGGAGAATATATCCTGTAATATTCTATTACACTGGTGCTGGAAACAGTAACAATGAAAAGGTACCTATGAGTAAGCATCCAGAGCGACCTAAAGTTGCATGGCTATGTAAAGTAACAGTAGATATCTGTCTGAGAGAAATATTCAGGAAATGTAACACGTTCATAAAAGAAGTAGTTTCCAATAAACTAGTATTAAAAAAAATCACTTTACTTGGTTGGTTATGGCAGAACGGCAAAGCTTCAGCAACAGTATAAATGATCCATTGGATAGAGCTGGAAGCTCCATGACTGCAGAATGCCTCACTCGAAAAAAAGTAACTGGAAAAAAAATGAAATGCTCGTATGGAAATTTATTAGTCGGTGTATCACCTTCGGTGTTCAGCCGCCATATTGCAAGACTTTTTAGTTGACTCCTATTCGGCGACTTGCTTGTCAATGATGGTGAAAATTATGGAGGAGGACACACATTACCCAGCGTCATACCTGGAATCTAACCTGAGCCCGCTTGCGGAGTAGGCGGTAACGCAACCGCTGCACTACAAAGGCGGACAACGTAAGAGGAAAGTTCGGAAGAAAGACGATGAGCATCTCGCATGTTTAAGAAAATTGCACTCACCATAAGCTGTGATACCATTATGCTACCACCATCGTATATCTGGCATAGTGATCATAATGATCAGCTAAAACATACTAGCGTATTTACCGAGGCATACAAACATTCGGTCTCTCCTCGATCAGTTCGTGTGTAGAATAGGAACAAACGTCGATAATACTGTTACGTTGAAACACTGTACAGTGGTTTGTGGAGTGTGAGTTTAGATGTAGGTTGTTCTTTGACAATGCTATTCTCTGTAGAAGGGTTGTAACACAAGTATGTTAAAGCGATTTACAGGATGGCATCTTAACGTGCCAAAACAGGTCGTGGTTGTCATCACGGTGAAGTCTAAATATCGCCCTAACTAGTATGTTTATGAAATATATCATTGTCGTTAAATAAATGTTTTTATTTTTATATAGTTTATACTATTTAATGCATATTGTTGTTTAGTGCTGTTTTAGCCGGCCGCGGTGGCCGTGAGGTTCTAGGAGCTTCAGTCCGGAAGCGCGCGACTGCTACCGTGGCAGATTCGAATCCTGCATATGGCATGGATGTTTGTGATGTCCTTAGGTTAGTTAGGCTTAAGTAGTTCTAAGTTCTATGGGATTGATGACCTCAGATGTTAAGTCCCATAATGCTCAGAGCCAGTACTGTTTTAGGTGTAAGGCGAGAGGGGAAGTGCAGGGAAATGTTGTCTATTAAGTGTCTACCACTCACGAGGCTCCTTGGTTGTAGAGAGCTGCATGTTGACGCATATTGACGCTGGAAGCGGATACGAAAGCAGAATAAAATAAAGTCGCAATTGTTCAAAGTGATGGTATTGTCGCTCGTTTATTCATTTTAATGGTTCCAATAATGGTTAATGTTGGTCTAATAGTTAGTACGGGTTAGGTCAGAATACAGAACTGTTGTCTGACCTTGAATGTATGTTAACCCAGGCCCAGTCGGGCTTCGGTGTACGAGATTGTGTAAATCAACGTAAAACGTTGACTACCGGTTGATTTGGTGGTTCACTAAAGGAATTTTGCTAGGTTCGTAAGATAACAGAACAGGTAACGAGGAGTATTTTGAGAAATTTCTTTAACGGTAACTTGGAGCTGTACAAATTTTTTTATTAGAACGAGATTTTTTAGCGGGCGTAAAAGCGTCATTGAATTCGCAAAGGTTTATGTCACTATGAGCTGTACAAAATATTTTATTGAGATTTTTTAGCGGCCATAAAAGCGTCATTGAATTCGTAAAGGTTTATGTGAAGATTACTGTACGTTAAAGAATAAGTTGTCGATGGTGGATATTTAGTTTGATGATTATTTAGAAACGGCATTTGTTCCTATTTTGTTCCGTTTTATTGTAGCAGAGGACCTGTACAGAATCCTCTTGTTAGAAAAAGTGGTTTCTGATGGTGTATGGAACTGGTTGTTGAACTGCACTGAGCTCATGAAGAAGACTCAAATGTTGATGATGACTTTTCTAATCTCTTTATAAGATTGAGTTCCACTACTGTTCCAAGTCGTTTGCCCTCTCTGAACGAAAAACACTGTCAACGGCAAACTTCAACATTTTTATGTATTCAGTCTGATTTCCTGATTTCATTTTTAATAATAGGAATATCAGTTAAATTTAACACAAAAAAGAGAGAAAACGTGTCAGTGGTGGGAAAACTAACAACTGCATGATTCTGGAAATCTTGCATACTTATTAAGGCAATCACTTACCTCCCGGAGATGGGCACGAGAGATTATTAAGTGAACCTGTCTGACAATATATATCGCGACAAAGCATATCGGCTGCTAGTAGTAGCAGTCCTATAGCCAGACAGCGCTTCCGGACGCTGCTACTTCGTAGTGGCTGTAAACATAACAGGTCGAAGGCACATAGTCTGCTGTGTTGTATTAAGGCAGCTACACAAGCCACTACCGTCTTGTTCAAGCATTTGAGCAGCACAAACTGCTTGAGGTTCGATCGATCTTCAATTACGCAACGTCGTGCGAGCGTAGCAAGAAACACAATTGCTGAGGCTTATATACCGAGTTGCTTCAGGTTTCGACAAGCAAATAGCAGATGTGAAGCAGTCTTCGCAAGGGCATCATGTCGAGCTGTGAAGCTAAAACAGGTTACGAATTGTTAGAGCATTCAACTGTAGAAAAATTAGCCCGGTGGATCAAGTCTGTCTCTATAAATTGAGGTGAGGTGTGGGAGTCCATTACTTAGTCTCATATGCAAGGGCAGATGTGAAGGTCTTGCAATCTACTTTTAAGAAATTGTGTCAGAGACGATCGAGCTACAGGGGAAGACAGGGCAAGGGATCATTATGAAAACCATATTTCATTGAGGATCGACTGTAGAAGGCAGGAAAAATTGAGGAGGTAGTTACAACTCTGGGCCTGCCACAGATGAAACACACTGATCAGCCAGAACATTATGACCACCTACCTCATACCGATATGTCTACTTTTGGCAAAGATAAAAGCGGCGACGCGCCGTGGCATGGAAGCGATGAGACCTTAGTAGGTCTCTGGAGGGAGTTGGCACCTCAGCTCTACACACAAGTCACCTAACTCACGTAAATTGCCTCGAGGAGCGCGAGGGGGGGGGGGGGGGGGGGAGGGGCGACGAGACGAGCTCTGACACCACGTTTAAACACATTACAAATGTGTGCCATCGCATTGAGACATGGCGAAATGTGGGGCCAGCACATGAACTGCAGCTCGCCATTGCGTTCCTCGAACCACACCACCATAATTGTGAAATGGTGCATTATCTTGCTGAAAAATACGACTGCCGACGGGAAACATGATCGTCATGTAGGAGTGTACGTGGTCTGCAACCCGTGTACGATACTGCTTGGCCGTCATGGTGCTCTACACGATCTCCATTCAGCAACGACCCAAACGTGAACATTCCCCATAGGATAATGGAGCCCCCTCCAACTTGTCTCCTCCAGCAATAAAGATTTCAAGGAACTGTTCCACTGGAAGACGACGATATCGCGCCCTCCCATCAGCATGGTGAAGAAGGTATCGGTATTCATCAGACCATGGAACGCTCTGCCACCGCGCCAACGTCTACGATCATGTGCCCTTTGCAGTCCTCGTGACCGATGTCGTGGTGTCAACAATGGTACTTGCGGGGGTCGTCGGATGCGGAGACCCATGGCTAGCAGTCTTCGATGTACTATGTGGTCAGACTCACTTGTACTCCTCCCGTCGTTAATGTCTGGTGTTAGTTCCACCACAGTTCGCCGTATCTCCTGCTTTACGAGTCTGCCCAACCTATGACGTGGTTTGACCCTTGTTTCACCAAGTGTTGAAGACGCTCACTACAGCACTCCTCGAGCACCTGACAAGTCGTGCAGTTCCCGCAACGCTTGTTCCGTGCCTCAAGGATATTATAAACTGTTTTCGGTTAAACTCAGATAAATCACGCGTCTTCCCTGTTCTGCACGTGGACAGTACGCTCACCGATCTTGCATGTAACGTGCATGTGTCTGACTAACAGTCATTCCTCGCCAGGCGACGTTGCTTTCGCCTGGTCGGGTTGGTATCGATAGTAGGTCGGTGGTCGTAATGTTTTGGCTGATCGATTTAATGAGCCAGCGCCCTAGTGTTAGATACGCATATAGACTGCCTGTCCAATATAGTGAAGCACTCAGTGGGCGGGAGCAAACAAAATTATATATCACGAGTGGAAAGGGCACAAATTACGGATAAATTTACAAATAACTTGGCAACACGAGCCCTGTTATCCGACTTTTCACTATGACGGTACAGTGTCTCTGGCACTGAAGCATACATTGATTTAGTTTGGAAGGGTGCAATAAAGCCATTGTATTCTTTCGTAAGGCAAGGTGTCTCACAGCTGTTGTAACTAGTCCTTGATATCCTGCATACTAGCTCCGGAACTGAGTTGACGTCTGGGCAGGTGCCACACATGTACCCTCTGAGACATTTTTCTGGATACAGGAGTATTGGAGAGATCTTGGGATTTTGCTGGCCACAAGAATACCTCATCGTGACACAGTTCATTGAAGAACGTCCCACTGGGGGACGTGCGTTGTACTCTTGGAAAAAGGTACAAGGATAGTGTCACATGAGAGCCAACACATGAGGATGCGGAATGTCTGTAACAGATTGATGCGCCATCAGACTTCTCAGTGACCTAAAGTGTGACCTAAAGTCATACTTGATGGCTCCCCTTATCATGGCACAAGGAGTAACACCGATGTGCTTGTCAAAACACTGGAAGAATAGGATCTCAGACCAGGTCACCACCACACTCGGCGACGATCATCATCCGCGGTGCTGCAGAATAACGATTCACCGTTGAACCCAAAGCGACGTCATTCACCAACAGTCCGTTGCGCGGTGGTTACTGCCCCATCCACATTCACATTTCGTGTTGAGATCTTAACGGCGGCCGTCTCCTGCTGCTCTTTGACAAATGTTGCGGTAATGTGAGTCTATTAGTCACTCCCATTTGGCAAGCACAGAGGTAAAGGTCTTGGTATGTACTAGGTACACAATGCAGAAATCCACCACAGCGGCGCTCAGCCGTGGTTGACCGAAACCTTGACGATGACTTCCACATGCAGTCTTCCATCCGGCCACCGTCATATCTCACACAGATCTGGATACTGCACGAATCTACAAGCCAGCCAAACGAAGAACACAATGAGGCCTCTTTCAAATCCTGTCTGGTTATTATCATTCTGTCCCACAACTCCGCGGTACCTTCGTGCCGTCCACAGCGATGAGTAAATATCTGACGCTGTTAAATCTGTGGTAGCAACACTGAACACAAACAACAGTAATGCGCTATTATGACCATTCTACTTGTCACAGAGAATTGCATCTCTACTCATTTTCATACCTGCTGATGATGATTACGTGTGCGAAGTTAACATTGACATCCACCATCGTCCTATGGTGTTTCACTTTTTTTTTTTTTTTTTGTAACGCAATACAAATGCGTATAACCTTTTGTTACTCTTTCTGATCTCGAGAAATAGTTATGTTTCTGTTACAGTTTTGTATTGTGCCACAGCTTAACCTACGATTCCATTCTGCCTTCTATTCATATGTCTTCAGAGAAAGTAAGGCTTATGCTGCGGTTCGATTTTCATATTGGATTAACTATGGTATCTACGCGATCTTCTTGTCTCTGGGAAGGTCAGAGTGCTGAATTCTATTATCGTTTCATAAGCAAAATTTCGCACCAAACACAAAAGTAATGTAAATGGGCGTACGGGATCGTTAGTCGGGAGGCCCCATCCACATATGTTTTTCGCGTCTCACCTCCAAACAAGTGTCAAGGAAATAGGAACGTATTGTCGTTATCTTCCAAACTGACGGAGTAGAAATTGACACCTGTGCGAGAAAGTTGGAAGTTTGTGGACATGAACTGATACGTCCACACCAGCAGAAAATGCTACTTCATGCTTGACTGAGAATCTTGCTATTTCATTTGTGTTTATCCACGGTTCACGGGGCATACACTTATGGCTGTACGAGAAAGTCTCCGTAGAGGTGAACTTATTGGTCCATGCCATCTGAAAACGCTACTTCATGCTTGACTGCGAATGTTTCATTTGTATTTATCTACGGCTAAACAGGGCATACATGTGAGCACCAGTGTGTCAGCGATATATCTTTCCTCTTACTGGTCAATATCGACCTTAAGGATTCAAATTAACATTCCCATTGAAAACATTTCATTGGTCTCCATTTCAGTTTAATCAACCATCGAAGGGGCGGTTTCTAAAAAAATGCTGATATCTATGAGTATCAGATTAAACATTAGTACAGGAGGAAGACTTATGGTTTTCTATTACGCCGCAACCTCTTTCATTCCAATAGAACATCTTCGGGAATCGTCGAAAATACAGTTTTCGTCACTAACACGGGCCACCTGGTAGTAGACTATCGGTGTCATGACACAGATATATGTAATGCCACTCACAACGGTGTAAGTTGTATTCTGAAACACGACAAGTAGACTGATTCACTTCGGTAACCGTCTGGGACTAACACCGCCTGAAATACGTGCAAGGAACACTGCATGCTGCGCTGTAGTGTCCAATTTTGTATAGCGAAGTATATTGTCTGATACGGCTATTGCTTTTTCGGCGGTGGTGAATCCCTTCGATTCACACAGCTGCAACATTTCAACTTTGCTCCAGTCCGGCATCCGGCCGATATTTTCTGTACATATGAGCATTCTGAAAACTAGCGGGCGACGACTTTGATCATATTCGAAATGCGCTGCAACTTGATAACAACTGATCCATCACTCTCTTCCATTTTGTCTGTATTTCAATACGCCTGTCGTTGAGCTTCAGGTTCTTCATATCTCTTCCGATTTCCGGTCCTTTAGATGATTTCATTCATCGTTACTCAGATTGTTTGGTCAGCTGCACCACCTAATTACAGAGTCATGTGATGGTGACTTATTAGCTCATACTTCACCAACTGGGCATCGATCGCTGTAGCGTTGTTACTCTCCAAAATAGTAAAATAATTGCCTTACGTTGCTACATGTTATCAGCTGGCTGTGGAATTTTGATTTGGAAAATCTAGCGCCGTGCTACGATACTGTGGTGTCGAGATGGCAGCTATATATTTTGCAAATAAACCAAAGAGGAACATCACAGAGCTCCGTCATCAAGCAAATTCAAACCCATATACTTCCATCACAGAACCCTGTACACCATTTCTCTTTCCTCTGATGAAGAAATCATTATGGGCTAGATCCCACATTTCGCCGAGATGATTTTGTATGTGCATCCCACAGCGAAAACGCAAACATTTTGCTGTGTATCCCACAGCGAAACCGCAGACATTTGCTTTTCCCATCATAGGGGAAAATATGTCTCGTTGGTGGATAAAAGTGTACAGAAGCAGTAAAACTATCAAGAACTTTCAAGGTCTACGGTCATTTTTGGAGATGATAATCTATCCTTCATAGAAAGCCCAAGTATTCTTTTAAAGTGTTAATCTAAGAACAGGAGTCAAACACACATTATTCAGCAGCAACCACACTCATGAGGGGCTGTGCTGAATAAAGCGGGGTGGGGGTCGCGGTCCTCTCACTAATGAGAATCGGGTAGTTAGTGCTCAACGTGACAGGGACGCCGTCATATCCCTTTGTGGGCCTTGGCGTGGCGTCTCTCGCATACTGGTCACGACAAGCGACAGCAGGGCCTATGATCACGACTGGATGGTAGGTGAGTCCAGGGGTAGACGCACCAAGATGTAGGCACACGGCTTTCATCACGCCAATGTATCAATTGCTTGTTTTGAATGTCATGCGTTGGTGAAAACCTTTCACCGCCAAGATGAGGAACTTCATTATGAACTTGTCAATGGAAAGTCATTGTCGACTATGACGGATTGTGTTGGCTGATAGAAGACCTATAGGTATGAGATATCTCGCCTATACGAAGTTCAATAATAACAGGGGGTGAGATCCATACCTATCTCAAATCGCTACACAGGCGACTCTTAGACCGTATTACACTGGCCATTGTAAGTCGACGGGCAAACAGGACTGGCGAACATTTCATCTGGCTTCTTGGAACAATTAAACTCGTAACCTAGACATATGAGTCCCCGCTCATATTTACAGATACTAATTATGGAATACGATTACGTCAGAAAAAAACACGTAGTGACACATGCTACTGATTAACATGATACCATTAAGGTACATGGTGGAAACACTCTGTCTTGGGGATAACTACAGGTAATGAACGGGGAGAGGCAACATCGCTCAGCATACAGCAAAATACTGTCCAGTGTCGTAGAACAGATTTTACCTACAACACCCCAAACTGTGTCGATGTGTACTGTGAACTGACCAGCGTTCGACATAGAGAACCTAATGCCCACATACATAAAACTCCAAATCTTCTGATTTGGAGGGCACCTACACAACAAATGACATAGTTCAAAAATTTCTTTTCTTGAAATGTGTGAAATATGGAAGCCCAGAAGATTGTCGGCTACTGAAAACTAAATCGCAATTAATGGAATCGCAATACTGACTCACGACGAACTGGTTGTCACTGATTATACTAAAACAGCCTCAGGTAAAAATACGAAAGTCCCGAACGTCTGTACAGTAAAGGACAAATCTCAGCGTAAATCGAGAATGCCTGCTGGCTGCTGCACGTTGCGGAGGAAGTAAAGATGCAATGCAGGATTACTATCTATTGACCATAGGTTGCGGGACGATACCAGGAGAACATCCAGTTAAGGACCCATGGCAGCGTTAGGTGTAAGGTCCAGAGAGCTCGTCTATGAAGAACCGAGTCGCTGTAGCCACAAGCTGGACTAACTAACGTTAAGGCTCCAGGATACTCTGCACGTGATCCTCTGGAAATGAGTACGTGCACAGTGACTGCGTCATATTCGAGCCGGTGTGGCGTATGCTGTTGTTGTTGGTGTGGTCTTCAGTCCTGAGACTGGTTTGATGCAGCTCTCCATGCTACTCTATCCTGAGCAAGCTTCTTCATCTCCCAGTGCCTACAGCAACCTACATCCTTCTGAATCTGCTTAGTGTAGTCATCTCTTGGTCTCCCTCTACGATTTTTACCCTCCACGCTGCCCTCTAATACTAAATTGCTGATCCCTTGATGCTTCAGAACATGTCCTACCAACCGATCCCTTCTTCTGGTCAAGTTGTGCCACAAACTTCTCTTCTCCCCAATCCTATTCAATACTTCCTCATTAGTTATGTGATCTACCCATCTAACCTTCAGCATTCTTCAGTAGCACCACATTTCGAAAGCTTCTGTTCTCTTCTTGTCCAAACTAGTTATCGTCCATGTTTCACTTCCATACATGACTACACTCCATACAAATACTTTCAGAAATGACTTCCTGACACTTAAATCCATACTCGATGTTAACAAATTTCTCTTCTTCGGAAACGCTTTCCTTGCCATTGCTAGTCTACATTTTATATCCTCTCTACTTCGACCATCATAAGTTATTTTGCTCCCCAAATAGCAAAACTCCTTTATTACTTTAAGTGTCTCATTTCCTCATCTAATGACCTCAGCATCACCCGACATTATTCGACTACATTCCATTATCCTCGTTTTGCTTTTGTTGATGTTCATCTTATATCCTCCTTTCAAGACACTTTCCATTCCGTTCAACTGCTCTTTCAAGTCTTTTGCAGTCTCTGACAGAATTACGATGTCATCGGTGAACCTCAACATATTTATTTCTTCTCCATGGATGTTAATACCTACTCCGAATTTTTCTTTTGTTTCCTTAACTGCTTGCTCAATATACAGATTGACTAACATCAGGGAGAAACTACAACCCTGTCTCACTCCCTTCCCAACCACTGCTTCCCTTTCATGTCCATCGACTCTTATGACTGCCATCTGGTTTCTGTACAAATTGTAAATAGCCTTTCGCTCCCTGTATTTTACCCCTGCTACTTTCAGAATTTGAAAGAGAGTATTCCAATCAACATTGTCAAAAGCTTTCTCTAAGTCTACAAATGCTTGAATCGTAGGTTTGCCCTTCCTTAATCTAGCTTCTAATATAAGTCGTGGGGACAGTATTGCCTCACGTGTTCCAACATTTCTACGGAATCCAAACTGATCTTCCTCGAAGTCGGCTTCTACTAGTTTTTCCATTCGTCTGCAAAGAATTCGCGTTAGTATTTTGCAGCTGTGACTTATTAAACTGATTGTTCGGTAATTTTCACATCTGTCAACACCTGCTTTCTTTGGGATTGGAATTATTATATTGTTCCTGAAGTCTGAGGGTATTTCGCCTGTCTCATACATCTTGCTCACCAGATGGTAGAGTTTTCTCAGGAGTGGCTCTCCCAAGGCCGTCAGTAGTTCCAATGGAATGTTGTCTCCTCCGGGGGCCTTGTTTCGACTCAGGTCTTTCAGTGCTCTATCAAACTCTTCACGCAGTATCGTATCTCCCACTTCATCTTCATCTACATCCTCTTCCATTTCCATTATATTGTCCTCAGGTACATCGCCCTTGTATAGACCCTCTATATACTCCTTCCACCTTTCTGCTTTCCCGTCTTTGCTTAGAACTGGGTTTCCTTCTGAGCTCTTGATGTTCATACAAGTGGTCCTCTTATTTCCAAAGGTCTCTTTAATTTTCCTGTAGGCAGTATCTATCTTACCCCTCGTGAGATAAGCCTCCACATCCTTACATTTGTCCTCTAGCCATCCCTGCTTAGCCATTTTGCACTTCCTGTCGATCTCATTTTTGAGACGTCTGTATTCCTTTTTGCCTGCTTCATTTACTGCGTTTTTATATTTTCTCCTTTCATCAATGAAATTCAATATTTCTTCTGTTGCCCAAGGATTTCTACTAGCCTTCGTCTTTGTACATGCTAGGAACTTATATTATCGGTCCTCCTGATTTTCCACATCTCAAATGCTTCGATTCTCTTCTGTTTCGACTTTCCCACAGTCCATGTTTCACTAACATGCAATGCTGTGCTCTAAATGTGCGTTCTCAGAAATTTAATCCCCAAATTGAAGTTTATGTTTATACTAGTAGACTTCTCTTGGCTGGGAATGCCCTTTCTACCAGTACCGTTCTACTTTTTATGTCGTCCCTGGGCTGTTCGTCATGCGCTGTTTTCCTGCCTAGGTAGCACAATTCCTTAACTTCATCTACTTCGTGATCACCAATCCTGATGGTAAATTTCCCGCTCCTCTCATTTCTCTGCGTCTCATTACTTTCATCTTCCTTCCATTTACTCTCAATACATACTCTGTACACACTAGACTGTTGATTCCATTCAGTAAATCCTGTAAATCTTTTTGACTTTCACTGAGGATACCAATGTCCTCAGAGAATCTTATCCTTCCACCTTAAATTTTGACTGCAGCCTTGAACCTTACTTTCCTTTCCGTCATTGCTTCTTCGGTGTATAGATTGAACAGTAAGGGCGAAATACTCCAGTGTCTGTCTTACATCCTTCTTAGTCGGAGCACTTCTTTTTTGGTCTTCTACCGTTACTGTTCCCCCTTGGCTGTAGTAGATTTTTTATGTCACCCGTCTTTCCTTGCAATCTTTCCTTTTCTCAGAATTTGGATCATCTAGTACAATTTGAGCTCGTCGAACACTTTTCCTACGCCGGTAAGTCCTATGAATATCTCCTGATTATCCTTCAGTCTTGCTTACATTATCAACTGCAACGTCCGTGTCTTTCCTTTTCCTACAACCAAACTGATCGTTTTATAGCACACGCTCAATTTACATATGCACAATTCTCTTTTTCATTGTCCTCTATTGTATTCTTGTCAGCAACTTGGATGCATGAGCTATTACCCTAATTATGCGACAATTCTCTCAGTTGTCAGTTCTTGCAGTCTTCAGAATTGTGGGGCTGGTGTTTTTCCCCAAGTCAGATGGTATATCTTGAGACTCATACACGCTGCACATCGACGTGCATGGTCGTTTTGTTGTCCCTGCCCCAATGTTTTTAGAAATTCTGATTCAACGTTATTTATCCCTACTGCCTTTTTCGATCTTAAGTCTTCGAAAACTCTTTTAAATCCTGATTCAACGTTATTTATCCCTACTGCCTTTTTCGATCTTAAGTCTTCGAAAACTCTTTTAAATCCTGATTCTAGTACTGGATGCCATATCTCTTCTATATGGACTTTATTTCTACCATCACGTCATCAGATAAATATTCACCCACCTAGAGGTTTTCAGTGCACCCCTTACATCTGTCCACTCTCTCCTCTGCATTTAACAGTGAAACTCTCGTTTCACTCTTAATGTTACCAACCTTGTTTTTAATTTCACGGAAGGTTCGAAACGTTTCATTAGAAAAATTTATAAATTACTGTGCTAATAAACCTCTTACGTTATTTGCTTTTCAAACAGCTGAGCAAAACTGAACGTTCTCAGACATTACTTCTTTACTTATTCTAATCAACACTAAAGTGACATACAATATTTTTAGCGCTACGCAATTAGACTTTTAATAATCCCGTGGTCTAGGGGTAGCGTCTTCGGTCCCGGGTATGATCCCCGCCACTACCTAAATTTTGATAAATAATCAGCATTGGCGGCCGAAGGCTTCCGGCATAAAAAGTCAGCCTCATTCTGCCAACGGCCGTGTCCAAGAGGGCGGAGGAGCGGATAGAGGTTAAGGGCACTCTCTTGCCCTAGGGGTGGGAAATTGCCCCTAAAACCGGAAGAATCAGCAATGATCAACGACATGAGGATGCAGAAGGCAATGGAAACCACTACATTAAAGATACGTAACGTGTATCCGCAAGACATTTGGCCTGAAGTGAAGAAGTGTCATGATGATCTCTCCATTGGCAATAGATTCCGGAATAGTTCCACATTCGGATCTCCGGGAGGGGACTGCCAAGGGGGAGGTTACCATGAGAAAGAGATTGAATAATCAACGAAAGGATAATGTTCTACGATTCGGGGCGTGGAATGTCAGAAGCTTGAACGTGGTAGGGAAACTAGAAAATCTGAAAAGGGAAATGCAAAGCCTCAATCTAGATATAGTAGAGGTCAGTGAAGTGAAGTGGAAGGAAGACAAGGATTACTAGTCAGATGAGTATCGGGTAATATCAACAGCAGCAGAAAATGGTATAACCATTGTAGCATTCGTTATTAATAGGAAGGTAGGGCAGAGTGTGTGTTACTGTGAACAGTTCAGTGACCGGGTTGTCCTAATCAGAATCGACAGCAGACCAACACGGACAACGATAGTTCAGGTATACATCCCGACGTCGCAAGCTGAAGATGAACAGATAGAGAAAGTGTATGAGGATATTGAAAGGGTAATGCAGTATGTAAAGAGGGACGAAAATCTAATAGTCATGGGCGACTGGAATGCAGTTGTAGGGGAAGGAGTAGAAGAAAAGATTACAGGAAAAAATGGGCTTAGGACAAGGAATGAGGGAGGAGAAAGACTAATTGAGTTCTGTAAAAAGTTTCAGCTAGTAATACCGAATACCCTGTTCAAGAATCACAAGAGGAGGAGGTATACTTGGAAAAGTATGTAAAGAGGGACGAAAATCTAATAGTCATGGGCGACTGGTATGCAGTTGTAGGGGAAGGAGTAGAAGAAAAGATTACAGGAAAAAATGGGCTTAGGACAAGGAATGAGAGAGGAGAAAGACTAATTGAGTTCTGTAAAAAGTTTCACCTAGTAATACCGAATACCCTGTTCAAGAATCACAAGAGGAGGAGGTATACTTGGAAAAGGCCGGGAGATACGGGAAGATTTCAATTAGATTACATCATTACATTCTGAAATCAGATACTGGATGTTAAGGCGTATCCAGGAGCAGATACAGACTCAGATCACAATATAGTAGTGATGAAGAGTAGGCTGAAGTTCAAGACATTAGTCAGGAAGAATCAATAAGCAAAGAAGTGGGATACGGAAGTTCTAAGGAATGACGAGATACGTTTGAAGTTCTCTAACACAATAGATACGGCAATAAGGAATAGCGCAGTAGGCAGCATAGTTGAAGTGGAATGGACATCTCTAGAAAGGGCCATCACAGAAGTTGGGAAGGAAAACATAGGTACAAAGAAGGTAGCTGCGAAGAAACCATGGGTAACAGCAGAAATACTTCAGTTGATTGATGAAAGGAGGAAGTACAAACATGTTCTGGGAAAATCCGGAATACAGAAATACAAGTCACTGAGGAATGAAATCAATAGGAAGTGCAGGGAAGCTAAGACGAAATGGCTGCAGGAAAAATGTGAAGACATCGAAAAAGATATGATTGTCGGAAGGACAGAGTCAGCATACAGGAAACTCAAAACAACCTTTGGTGACATTAAAAGCAACGGTGGTAACATTAAGAGTGCAACGGGAATTCCACAGTTAAATGCAGAGCAGAGAGCAGATAGGTGGAAAGAATACATTGAAAGCCTCTATGAGGGTGAAGATTTGTCTGATGTGATAGAAGAAGAAGCAGGGGTCGATTTACAAGAGATAGGGGATACAGTATTAGAATCGGAATTTAAACGAGCTTTGGAGGACTTAACGGTCAAATAAGGCAGAAGGGATAGATAACATTCCATCAGAATTTCTAAAATCATTAGGGGAAATGGCAACAAAACGACTATCCACGTTGATGTGTAGAATATATGAATCTGGCGACATACCATCTGACTTTCGGAAAAGCATCATCCACACAATTCCGAAGACGGCAAGAGCTGACAAGTGCGAGAATTATCGCACAATCAGTTTGACAGCTCATGCATCGAAGCTGCTTACAAGAATAATATACATAAGAATGGAAAAGAAAATTGAGAATGCGCTAGGTGACGATCAGTTTGGCTTTAGGAAAAGTAAAGGCACGAGAGAGGCAATTCTGACGTTACGGCTAAAATGGAAGCAATGCTGAAGAAAAATCAAGACACGTTCATAGGATTTGTCGACCTGGAAAAAGCGTTCGACAATATAAAATCGTTCAAGCTGTTCGAGATTCTGAAAAAAGTAGGGGTAAGCTATAGGGCGAAAAGGGTCATATACAATATGTACAACAACCAAGAGGTAATAATAAGAGTGGATGATCAAGAACGAAGTGCTGGTATTAAGAAGGGTGTAAGACAAGGCTGTAGCCTTTCGCCCCTACTCTTCAATCTGTACATCGAGGAAGCAATGATGGAAATAAAAGGAAGGTTCAGGAGTGGAATTAAAATACAAGGTGAAAGGATATCAATGATACGATTCGCAGGTGACATTGCTATCCTCAGTGAAAGTGAAGAAGAATTAAATGATCTGCTGAACGGAATGAACAGTCTAATGAGTACGCAGTCTGGTTTGAGAGTAAATCGGAGAAAGACGAAGGTAATGAAAAGTAGTAGAAATGAGAATAGCGAGAAACTTAACATAAGCATTGATGGTCACGAAGTCAATGAAGTTAAGGAATTCTGCTACCTAGGCAGTAAAATAACCAATGACGGACGGAGCAAGGAGGAATTCAAATGCAGACTCGCTATGGCAAAAAAGGCATTTCTGGCCTAGAGAAGTCTACTAATATCAAATACCTGCCTTAATTTGAGGAAGAAATTTCTGAGGATGTACGTCTGGAGTACAGCATTGTATGGTAGTGAAACATGGACTATGGGAATACCGGAACAGAAGAGAATCGAAGCATTTGAGATGTGGTGCTATAGACGAATGTTGAAAATTAGGTGGACTGATAAGGTAAGGAATGAGGAGGTTCTACGCAGAATCGGAGAGGAAAGGAATATGTGGAAAACACTGATAAGGAGAAGGGACAGCATGATAGGACATCTGCTAAGACATTAGGGAATGACTTCCTTGGAACTAGAGGGAGCTTTAGAGGGCAAAAGCTGTAGAGGAAGACAGAGATTGGAATACGTCAATCAAATAATTGAGGACGTAGGTTGCAAGTGCTACTCTGAGACGAAGAGGTTAGCACAGGGGAGGAATTCGTGGCGGGCCGCATCAAACCAGTCAGTAGACTGATGACCCAAAAAAAAAAAAAAAAAAAAAAAAAAGAATGGCCCTGACTAACTTAAACTATACCTTTCCCAAATCACTTGCCTCACAAAAATCTTCGTTACTCGAATTACTGCAACACAGAAAGCACCACTACTGCCAGCTAAATAAAAGATTCGATTCAAACTACTGAAGGCACTAACTACTGACAGGCATAGTTAGCAAATGAAAGATTTTGATACAGAACAAACAATGTATTTACCTTAACAGTGTTCAAAAGTCATAATATATATAGCAGTTTATGACATCCAGTCTTACAAATGTACTGTCTCTGATGGACACACGTCCAGATCATCCGGTCTCAAAATTCCGCCATCTCTCTCCCCACATCTACCACTGCTGGCGGCTCACCTCCAACTGCGCAACGCTACGCCCTGTTAACAGCCAACTGCCCTACACTACAATAGACAACAACAATGCAAACCAGCCACAGACTGCACGCAGCACAGCAAGTGATTTTCATACAGAGCGCTATGTGGCGGTGGCGTTACCAATATAATAACCTAAACAGCCTACTTACAGGTTGTTTTTACTGTTCTATATGCTGATTCAGTGCCTCCGACAGTCATTTCTGTTTCGATTTCTTCACAATTTAATCGAGCCATTTACCCTTAGCTTATGCGCACTTCCTATTTAGTCAATTCCTAAGTGACTTATATTTCGTATTTATGAATTTCCCAGAGTATTTTCTTACTTACTTCTTGCGTCGATCAACTGTAGTATTTCTTCTGTTACCCATGCTTTCTCCACACATACCATATTTGCACTTATATCTTTGTCATTTAAAGAGATGTCCATTCCTCTTCAGCTGAATTGCCTACTGAACTGTTTCTCTGGCAGCATCTGTAGCTTCAGATAACTTCAAGCTTATATCTTCATTTTTATTACAGGTGTTTCCAAGATTTCGGCTCGAGGGCATGCCTGGGGTAAGTGGCAAAGCGCTCAGCCTCGCTTCACGTTTCCCTCGTCGGCAGTCCACGTTGTCTCAGCGCGACGAGGGGGAGGAGGGGAAAACAACGAACGCACCGCATTTAAATGGCAATACACTCGTAATGCATATGACTTGGATTTATAATTCACATTTCTCAGTAACAAGGATCCAATATTTCATTATTAATAAATTATGTTTGGTTCAGTTAAGAAATAATTGTTATCTAGTACAAACTGTTGACGTCCGGACAGACGCAGCCAATCTCAAAATACTTCGCATTCAAGTTGTTACGCGATCGTTACTCATTTACTTCAATAAACGGTAAATGGACTTCCACACAAATATCTTCATCGAAATACTGTATTACTTTGCTACCTCATTATGGATACTAGGAAACTCTATTTCAGAAAAAAACAATGTAGACGTCCTGGACAGTCATAACGTAAAAAGATTTGTAATCAAAGCTGAAATTACCTTTTGGGCTCAATCAGCTACATCTGAACATGCACTGCCGCGCTTAATAGATCTAAGAATGGGAGACTCTTTAAAGCCTTTATAAAACTATCGTTTTAATTCTTGCAATGACGTAATGTATTCATGAAACCTCGCGCTTTCCTTAACGCCAATGAGTTTAAAGAGTTGGATCGTAGTTGTCAGAATGCATTCCTTTTACAACGCATTTTTTTAAAATGCATCCCCTACAAAACTGAAAAAAGTGACAGTATATCTTCCTGTGGTCCGTGTGCAGTCACGTCCACTTAAAATGGGAGGTCTGCAATCCATTTTGGATGTTATAATTTTTGTTGCTGCACTCATTTTTCCTTCATAACTGCAACAATAGTTAAATGGAAATCGAAAAATCGTATCAGGCCTCCCCTTGACTTAACCAAATTACTTTGTAGTAATACTATGTGATCAAAATTATCCGGACACCTGTCTGAAAAATTACTTACAAGTTCGTGGCACCCTCCATAGGTAATGCTGATATTCAATATGATGTTAGCCCACCCTTAGCCTTGATGACTGCTTCCACTCTCGCAGGCATACGTTCAATCTGGTCCTGGAAGGTTTCCTGGGGAATGGCAGCCCATTCTTCACGGAGTGCTGCACAGAGCAAAGGTAGCGAGGTCGGTTGATGAGGCCTGGCACGAAGTCGTCATTCCAAAACATCCCAAATGTGTTCTATAGGATTCTGGTCAGGACTCTGTGCAGGCCAGTCCATTTCAAGAATGTTATTATGTAACCAATCCGCCACAGGCCGTGCAATATGAACAAGTGCTCGATCTTGTTGAAAGATGCAATCACCACTCCCGAATTGCTCTTCAACAGTGGGAAGCAAGAGGGTACTTAAAACATCAATGTAAGACAGTGTTGAGATAGTGCCACGCAAAACAACAAGGTGTGCTGCCCCCCTCCCCCCCCCCCCATGAAAAACACGACCACACCATAACACTAAGGCCTCCGAATTTTACTATTGGCACTACACACGCTGGTAGATGACTTTCACTGGGCATTCGCCATACCCACACCCCGTCATCTGATCTCCACATTATGTAACGTTATTCGTCACTCTACACAACATTTTTCCACTGTTCAATTGACCAATGTTCACGCTCCTTACGCCAAGCGAGGCTTCGTGTGGCATTCACTGGTGTGATGTGTGCCTTATGAGCAGCCGCTTGACGATGAAACCTAAGTTTTCTCACCTCCCACCTGGCTGTCATAGTACTTGAAGTGGATCCTGATGCAGTTTGGAACTCCTGTGCAATAATCTGGATAAATGTCTGCATATTACACATCCTCTTCAAGTGTCGGCGGTCTCTGTCAGTCAACAAACGAGGTCGGTCTGTCCGCGTTTGTGCAGTACATATCCCTTCACGTTTCCACTTCACTAACACATCGGAAACAGTGAACCTACGGATGTTTACTAGTGGGGAGATTTCGCGCACAGACGTATGACACAAGTGACACCCAGTCAGCTGACCAAGTTCGAAGTCCGTGAGTTCCGCGGAGCGCCCCATTCTTCTCTATCACGATGTCTAATGACTACTGAGATCGCTGATATGGTATACCTGGCAGCAGGTGGTAGCACATTGCACCTAATAAGAAAAAGTATTATTTTAATAGTGTCCGGATACTTTTGATCACATAATGTATATGAAGTCTCCATACCGTTCGTCCATTTCCATTGAGAACTGTTGCTGCTGAAAACAGAACAATGGTTGCGACTTCAGAAATTTAGCGTTGGTACCGCCAATTTCTTCAAGTTTTCCATGCCTGCAAATTTAGCACAAAGTGCTTCCTGGCGAACAGGACAGTGAATTATGTCTGTAGATTGGTGTGCTTTTTTGCTATTTCGTTGTCATCTAAATGTTTAAAATCTTTCTGCGTAGTACCAAAATGTCGCCTCATAACAAATACGCAGTACCCGTTGGTTACGCGAATTGAGAATTCTCATCCCTGTCTTGTGTGCTACCTTTTAATTTTCGAGGATTGTGACAAGAGTTCGTTACGCTGCCTCTTTTGGTCAAACAGCCACGGGACCTGTGAACGTCCTTAGTACAGAGAACTAATAGCGGTGGGTAAACAGCGCTGACACACTGATTCTGCAGAACTCAGAGAGTGTGCCGACCGCCAAATGCGGCACCGCAACGCTAAATGAAATGTCGCTCTCTTCTGGGTACTTCTGAGAAATAATAAGCAAATCTGAGTGTTAGGCAGGACACTGGCTCGCCCGCAGACGGCACACGATGCTTGCGTGACGTTTGCGCATGCTGTGGCTTGCCTTGCCTTATTACTCCCATGTCCCATTTATTTGCACATTAATTCTTCCTGACTAGCCTCTTAAACATCAGCTTACTCTCCGTCTTACTAATTGCTATCTGACTCTATATCTGCTCCTGGGTACGCGTTATAATCCAGTGCTTAATTCAGAAATCTCTTTCGGACTATGAGGTGATCTAACTGAAAGCTTCTCGAATCTCCCGGCCTTCCCCAGCTGTATCTCCACTTCTTGCGATTCACGGACAGAGTATTTGCTATTACAGAGCTCAATTTATTGCAAAGCTCAATTACTCTTTCTCCTGTCTTATTCCTAATATAAATCCCATATTCTTCTGTAATCCTTTCTTCTGCTCACTTCGTTGCAACACCACTCCAGTCCCCCATCACTATTAGATTTTCATCTCTCTTTACATACTGAATTACCTATTAAATATCCTCATATACTTTCTCCATCTCTTCCTCTTCGGCTTGCGACGTTGGCGTGCACACCCGAAGTATCGTTGTCGATCCTGATGGAAGTAGCCCTATCACAGAACTGTTCACACTAACACACTCTCTGCCCTAGCTTCCCATTCATAGTGAATCCTACTCCCGTTGTACCATTTTCCGCTCTTATCGATGTTACCTAATACACTTCACTGACACCCCACTGCGTATCGATTAAGTCTTAGCATTTCCCATTTCAGACTTCTAGCATCATCGCCACGTTCAAACTTTTGACATTCCACGCCCGTGCTTGTTGGCGTTATCAGTTCGTTAGTTATTCATGGTCATCTCCCTCTTCGCAGTCTGTTCCCGGAAATCTGAAATGGGGGACGAGTCCGGAAGCTTTTGGGAATAGAGAGGTCATTATGACAATTTTTCAGAAACATTCTACGTGCCCTGTCGATACATGTTACGTGTTTTTAATTTTCTGGTTCCGTTGCCCTCTGCGTCTTCATGCCGTTAATCAATGGTGATTCTTCGGCCTTTAGGGGCAGTTTCCGGCCCTAAGGACAAGGGAGTGTCTTGGACCTCTGTCCGCTCCTCTTCCTTATTTGATAAAGCCGTTGGCAGGACGAAGGTTACTTCTTGTGCCAGAAATCATCAGTCGATATTGTCGATTACTTTTATTGAAAAGTTAAGCAGTGACGGTATACGAACCCGGGACAGGAGGCGTTTAGATTACTAGTCAATGACGCTAACCATAGACCACGCACCGTAAGAATTGTATTGGCTGCATAATGGGACTCCACTGACAATTGTTATGTATCGGCAGCTGGGAACGAGTATCTCGTAAACTGTGAAGTTGAGTGGCTGCTCAAGTGCTACTGTTGTGAGCATCTATGAGAAGCAGTTTTGAAATAGTGATAGAACGACCAAGCAGAGGGACGTTGGGCATTCACAACACATCACAGGAAGTGGATGTTGGTCGCTAGTCGGTTAAGCAGGAGAGGCGACGATATAGTGCAGATACGGCGACAGATTACAAAGCTGGCAGGTTTCGGAAGACACTGTTCAACGCACATTGTGGAACATTTGATTCCCAATCAGACTGCCTTTTGTGTTCACATGTTGGCCACTGCCGAAATTTGCCTTTTTGGCTGAAATTGGGGCACTGGCGTCGAAGTAGCAGCTGTTCTCCAGTTATGCTGAAAATTGTTAACTATGGGCGGAAGACGGGCATTGAGGCAATGGTATGTCGATCTCACCAACAGGTCCGTTTACCTACCATGAAGCACACCGATCTCCGTCTACCAAACCTGACGACGTAGCAAAATTGCAGTGGAACTGTAGGTTGGTGAAAGAGGTTCTACATCGAGAAAAGAGTGTTGATTCGTGCATTGTTGGATGCCATGCAACAGCATGATAGAAACATCATTAAATAGTAAAAATACTTGCTAATTTTGGCAGTGATATTTTCAGTTTGGCAGCACCCAACACGACACGAGAGCCCCGTTAGTCAGTGCCAGATTATGGATCAACTCAGTTGCACCTGCTCATAGACCTGAGTCGGCACCTTTGGTTTCCGTGTCGTGCTAGGGAGGATCTGCTCCCGATCTCTCTGCAGCATAAGCGGAGTAACTGTCTAGGAGGACAGCAGTTTGTATCCCAGGGCACCGCAGAACTCCAAATTTGACCAACTGGGCTCTAGCACTCGCCATTTTCCCTGCGAGATCATCTTCCGTGGCCTGACGTTTCCACGACAATTCTGGTAAACGGGCGCACCGCTGGCATTTGCCATATGCGCCACACTGGCAAAAATGGATCACACGTCGCTGACCATTCAAAAAAGCGTGTGCAGACTTGACGGCCAGCTACGATCCAAAACATGTTTCCGCAGTGATCAGTCGGCCGTCCTAGCCATACATCCAAGGGGGCGTGATCTCATCGTCATGGGATTACGAATGTTGTATCACAAGTTGAATAAATGTATTTTACCTTCCATCTATGGTATTCTAACCACCCATGCCGCACCTCAAAGCGCACATGTGCATAAACGACGTGAAATGGACGAGGTCCTACTTGCAAATATTCATTATTGATTGTATATGTCACCATAATTTAAAAACAATAATGTCTCTAGCCTCCACTCTGAAGACCAGCTGCTCGTGTGCTAGGTATCTTTGTGACGAAGAGATGTATCTGAAGGAAGACTGGGCGGAATAGAATGTAATAACAACATTCGCTAGCATGAGGAAGCCAGAATGACACCAGCACTGTTTGAATGAGTCTTGCATGCTCAGAATTACACAAAGCGCCAAAGATTACGAACTTCACCACAAGTGCAGAGATGATATTGACGCTAAGAGACAAATTACTATTTTACTGCACCTTAGCGAATGCGGAACGATGCGAGGGTCAAATTTAATGTTCCAGGCATTTTAACTATGTGTTTTCTGCATGAAATTGTCTGTTGGCCATGTTCTCAAAATTGGCCCCACCCCATTCGGATTCGTACTCTGCACAGCAAACTTTTATACTGATTGGAAACATAATAAAAAAATAACTTGCTTCTGCCATAGCACTACGTCGGTACACTCTACCTTTGGCGTAACTATTTTTTCTTCTTTGGGTGAAAGGTATTTTCGAACTATTTGTTTGCTTATTCTCTGTCCAGTCGGATCAATCTGACCACGTGTCGAGAGCTTTTGCAGGACGAGCTGTGCAGTGGAGCTCTCGAAGGTACCCACAGCGATGCGGAGCCATGTGTCAGGTTTCTCGGTTGAAAATCCCTGGCGCAAACTAAAGGATAGAGGTGGTCCCACGAGTTCTCGATTGGATATAGCCCGGAGATATTGGTGTGTAGGGGACTACGGTAGTCTCATACTGGTGGTTTTTGAAAGACGCACGTACACTGTGAAATGTGTGATACGCTGCATAGCTGCTGGTAGATGCCAGAGTGGCGAGGGAAGACAAACTTCCTTGTCTCCGTGGGTAGATGCACACCTATGTCGATCCATTATGCCGTCCAAAATGACAGAATCGCCCAGGGAATGCTTAGAAAACGTTCCGCAGACTGTAATACTCCTCCTGGTTGGAGAGTGTTTTCTTTCGGAGGTTTCAGACAATGGCTACCTGTCCGATGGACCATCAAGTATGATTCATTTTAAAAGACCACTTGTCGCCACTCAGTGGACGTCCAGTTGGTGTGCAAAATTTCAGCCTTCGTTTCTGTTGAACAGCTGTGGGCATAGGTGCATGAATCATGCGTTTGCTGGGCAGAAAATATTGGTGCCCCCTTGGTTCATCTGGGCCGTCAGCTGCTAAACATTTTCTCGTCTGTTTGCCCCTTCGTAGGGGCGTAGCCGTCGCTAACACCTAAGATCTATGGTCCGTGATGCACCACGTTGCCTCGGCTCCGATTTTGGATAGCGCCATTTCCCCATGCTCGCTATACTTTATCCACGATGGCACGCAGTTGGTTTACAAACCTAGCCATTTCGGAAATACTTTCACTTTTGGCCTGAAGGCCGCTGATCATGCCGTTTAGCCGGCCGAAGTGGCCGAGTGGTTCTAGGCGCCACAGTCTGGAGCCGAGCGACCGTTACGGTCGCAGGCTCAAATCCGGCCTCGGGCCTGGATGTGTGGGATGTCCTTAGGTTAGTTAGGTTTAATTAGTTCTAAGTTCTAGGCGACTGATGGCCTCAGAAGTTAAGTCACATAGTGCTGAGAGCCATTTGAACCAGCTGATCATGCCGTTTTGGATGTCAGATAAATTTCTCTGTTTCCGAATTACGACAGCGACTGCACTGTTTGCCGCGTCCTCCAGCAAGAATTTACTAATATATGCCCTCCACTATGAGTGCTGCCGCGTGCCGTCTCTGAGTCGCTATTACACATTCCTGTCACTGGGCTATGTAACTGCCACCCTACAAAACCGTGTACTTATATCGTCCTATGTGGGAGTCGTTTGACATTAGAGCTTATTGCTTGTGCCTAACAGCTGTAGCTCAATTTTCTGCCGATTTCCCTCTACTGAATTCCTGGGAGATTTACGATCTACAACATTATTCGTTTGAGCGCGGTTGAGCTTTTTGACTGTCTCTGCAGTATGCCTGTAGGCTTAGTTGTTACTGAGATCCCCTGCTATATCCGCAGGACAGGACAGGTAGTTTAATTTGTGGATAGTCGACAAAATGAGTGGCTGTCAGTTGCACTCGAACATACTACTTCATTCATTTGAGAAACATTACAAGAGTAAAGAAAACATTAAAAACAGAGGAAGATAAACATTAATTTTAGAAATTAATTCGCGGCTAAACGCGCCATTCAATCTCACGTCTCAATGGCAAGACAATTTTAATTTAAAATCGGCTAGAAGCGATACATAAATAAACAACAAGGACAAATAACAAAATGCAGCACATCAAACGGCGCTCAGAAGTTTCCAAGCGTCGGTCTGGAATTCAAACACTAACGCTCGTCTAGGTGAGACAGGCAGCCGGCGCTACAATTCTCAATCCGACGGCCGTCCAACCGACAGACAGTCAACGGACTAAGCGGCAGGATAGCTTCCGCTCCACCCGACCAGCAGACAACAGGGAGTTCAATGGAACAATGCAGAAGGATCGGCGCCCACAACGAATTACACATTCAGCTATCAAACTACACGCCGTGCTTGACGGCCACAACAAGACGAGGAAAGTACACTGCCTGAATTTACGTCAACGGACAGGCCAGGTAACAGGAACGTTAGCGGCCACAAGGCAAAAGATTCCACTGTTGCACTTCAGTTCAAAATATTCAAGTTCACAGGAGGGCGGCTAGAATTTCGCCAACTTGAAAACACAAGACGTTGCTCGGGGAAATGTACGAACGGCCCACAACGAAGTTCAAACGACACAATGTGAACAATTGCGGCTGACTCTTAGAATAAGTAAAGATTCAACTTTCGTGTCCGGGATCGGTGAACCACGGACCTCGTAGCAGTGAGAACAGCCTGTCACAGATAGCCGCGGTGGCCGAGCGGTTCTAGGGGCTTCCCTCCGGACCCGCGCGACTGCTAC
This sequence comes from Schistocerca gregaria, assembly GCF_023897955.1. NCBI lineage: Eukaryota > Metazoa > Arthropoda > Insecta > Orthoptera > Acrididae > Schistocerca > Schistocerca gregaria. The sequence goes on from NC_064926.1 coordinate 279,366,046, forward strand.
GGTCGCAGGTTCGAATCCTGCCTCCGGCATGAACGTGTGTGATGTCCTGAGGTTAGTTACGTTTAAGTAGTTCTACGGTCTAGGGGACTGATTACCTCGGAAGTTAAAATCCCATAGTGCTCAGAGCCATTTGAATCATTTTTGAAGCCTCTCACACTCCGACCGCACGTGGACGCCTCCAACGGGCCCGGTCAGACACGCTCCACGAAGACTTCCTCGCTTCCCCACGCCCTCACACGGCACAGCTGGAAACTACATATAAGCGAGAGGCCAAAGATAGTACAAGGTTGCGAATATCGATACACGCTGCTGCTACGACTCGCGGAGAGAGAGGATAACACCATAATCGCGATAACCGCGGGAGTCTAATCAGAAAATAGCAACCAAGATTTAATGCAAAGCATAACACGAGCCATCCATGGCTCATTATTTGTATGAATAACATGGTTAAAAATTGAGCTTATTTTTATGTACATCTAATTCCACTAGCTGCGACATGGTCGCGAATTCAGCAGTGACCCGAATACAGAATACATTTCTTTTACTTCAGGTCTATAGTCACAAACCTTCTGTCATCAGATTACCGGATTCGGTCGATAATGACCATCTTCAGACCTGTTTCAGGAAAACGTGTCCTAATATACTGGAGCCATAGTGGCATCGTCAAATGCTGATTCTGTGTTTATCGTTTGACGATGCCACTAAGGCACATGTTTTTATAAAACAGATCTAAACCGGTAGTCTTGCGACAAAAAAGTTTGTGACCATAGATGTGAAATAAAGGAAATTTATTGTACGCCTGATTGAAGTTAGCAAGTGTTTCACCTTTCTTGGAGCTATGAATAATGAAACTTTTCCTTTCATTCTTTTATACGGTAAAATTCTTATCTACAATATAATTGCTCTATAAGCGACTTTCAATTCTTAATATTACATTGGTTGTACATTCAGTGTTGATTACTCCTTCCTATCTCATCCCACGTGTGCTGCGGAACTTCATTCGTACATCTTCTTCCTCACATTCCAACGAATTTTCTACGGGCTGCTAAATTAGGTATTCAGTTCTCAGTCACTTTTATTATATGACCATTACAGAACAACCTGTTCTTTAAAACTATGATACTGATGCGGTATTTTTGGATTCTCTTCATATCACTATTTTTGTAAGCCTCCGCCCCTCCTCATGTCACGGTATATACATCGACTAAAGATCAAAAATTACTATATTAATTTCTTCCTTTCAAATATTACTATCTTGTGTTCCATCATAATGAGTTGGCATAAGCGAATTTTACAGATAGTACTGATAATTCGTTCCTTACGATTTTGTAGATAAGCTTTATACGTTTACAACTGAGACAGTTAGGCCTATTGGGAACTGATAGTGTTATGCCTTTTGTGGAGTAATGGAGAGTGTAAAACTACTGAAAAAAACAGGTGTCTGAAATCATTTTGGCCACTTGCAAGTAACTTAGTGGTGCACATACATTACAATGGAATAATTTTCGTGGTTTCAACGTAAGAAATACGAGAAGCTCTTTCCGATACACCACAAAGAACACGCTCAAACTTTTAACAAACCCACTTCATTCCTTAACCACTAACAACTTGTGCTAGAGAAGAAATATACTTCACAACAACCTATGTCAACTCACGGTACTTCACACAGAAACCAAAGGGAAGAGACTCAGTCTATTAGAACAACTTGAAATATCTTTACATAAAAAAAATCCGTAAATATTGTGAATAACTAAACTGTTTCTAGATCCACGCTTTTCCAATTACTTGTCGTACTTTTTTCTTTGATGAAAATCATATCTCTGGCAATGATAACCAACCACATGATGCACGTCCCTCTACACCTGTTCTGCATAAGGGACGCAACAATCTTAACATCTTAGAATTAAAAGAAGTGCGGTCTCCTGGACGTTTCGGTTTCAAGAGATTCAAATATTATTATAAGACTTTGTTGTAGGAACTATTTGAAATGAGTTGAACTTGTAATTCCTAGGTGTGCAGGGTACATCTAGACTATCTCTAAATAAAATAAAGTTATAAAGTGTTGTATCTTTCTGTATGTTTTCTGACATGTTTGAATTAGTATACAGAATTGAAAATGTTGCCTCTGAAATAAAATACAATGTAAAGTGTAAAATATCTATTTTTACCAGGTAACCCATCTCACTCCTAGTACAAACGACTGCTATGAAAATCAGTAAGTAATTTTTTAGAAATGCTTATTACGGTCATATTTGTTTGGTCGTCAAATGAAAATGAATTCATTTAACGCGGCCAGTGGGAAATACCGTCCAAAAATAATAGCGTAAATCCTAACACGCACTTGAAAATGCATCTGGAGGGTTCGAAAATCTTTGTGTATTGAGTAAAACCGCATTTGTTGGGGAAATATGACTAAATTGGTCAGTCTAAGAAAATGTTGTTTTTCTCTGCCGTCATGTTATAGATAAGCATATGAAATACATCTTCCTTCTGACTGGTTTGATGCGGCCCTCCACGAATTCGTGTCCTGTGTCAACCTCTTCATCTCAGACTAGCACTTGCAACCTACGTCCTCGATTATTCACTTAATGTATTACAAAATCTGTCTTCCTCTACAGTTTTTGCCCACTACAGCTCCTCTAGAACCATGGAAGTCATTCTCTCGTGTATTAACGGAAGTCCTGTATCCTGTCCTTTCTCCTTGTCAGTGTTTTTCATATATTCTTTTCCTCTCCCATTCTACGCAGATCTTCCTCTTTCCTTACCTCGTCAGTGCACTTGATTTTCAGCATACGTCTATAGCATCACATCTCAATTGCTTCTATTCTCTCCTGTTCCGGTTTCCCCACAATCCATGTTTCCGTACCATGCAATGATGTGCTCCTAACGAACATTTTCACATATTTCTTCCTCAAATCAAGGTCTGTATGTTATACTAGTAGGCTTATGATGGCCAGGAATGCCCTTTGTAGAGTGCTAGACTGCTTTTAATGTCCCCCCTGCTGCGTCCGTCATTGGTTATTTAGATGCATAGGTAGCAAACTTCTTAACATCATCTACTTTGTGACCGTCATTCCTAATGTTTAGTTCCTCGCTGTCTTCATTTCTGCAACTTCTCATTACCTTTACCTTTCTCCGATTTACTCAAAGTCCACATTCTGTATTCATCAGACCGTTCACTCCATTCTGCAGATAATCTAATTCTTCGCCACGCGGAGAGGCGACGCGGTTTGAGGCGCAGTGTCACGGATTTTGCAGCCACTCCCGTCGGAGATTCGAGTCCTCCTTCCTGCATGAATGTGTGTGTTGTTCTTAGCACAAGTTAATGTAAGTTAGTTTAAGAAGTGTGTAAGTCTAGGGACCTATGACCTCGGCAGCTTGGTCCCTGACGAAATCACACACTCATCTAATTCTTCTCAACTTTCACTTAGGATGGCAATACCATCAGCAACTGTATCATTGATATTCTTCCACCTTGAATTTTAATTCCACTCTTCACCCTTTCTTTTGTTTCCATAATTGCCTCTTAGATGAACAGATTGAACAATAGGACCGAAAGAATACATCCCTGTCTTACACTCTTTTTAATCCAAGAACTTCGTTCTTGGTGGTCCTCTCTTATCATTCCCTCTTGGCTCTTGTACGTATTTCATATAATCCGTCTCTCCCTATAGCTTACCCCTATTTTTCTCAGAATTTCGATCATCTTTTGGAGTTTTATATTGTCGTATGCTTTTTCCAGGTCAACAGACCCTATGAACGTGTCTTGATTTTTCTTTAGTCTTGTTTCCATTATCAACAGCAACGTCAGAATTGCCCCTCTGGTGCTTTTACCTTTCATAAAACCAAGCAGGTCGTCATCTAACACATCTTCAGTTTTCTTTTCCACTTTGCTGTATATTATTCTTGTGCATTGCATGAACTGTTCAGCTGATTGTGCGATAATCCTCGCGCTTGTCTGCTCCTGCTATCTTCGGATTTGTGTGGATGATATTTTTTTCGAAATTCAGATAGTATTCGGCAGGCTCATACACTCTACACATAAACGCGAATAATCACTAAGTTTCCACTTCCCCCTATGGTTTTATAAATACTGATGGAATGATATCCATCCCTTCTGCAATATTACAGCTGAAGTCATCTAAAGGTCTCTTAAATTCTGATTCTAGTACAAAATCCAGTATCTCGTCTAACTCAATTCATGTTTCTTCTCCTGTCACATCAGACATATCTTCCCCCTCACAGAGGCATTCAATGTACTCTTTCCACCTATCGGCTCTCTCTTCTGCATCTAACAGTGGAATTCCCGTTGCACTCTATTTGCTACCACCCTTGTTTGCATTTCTCTCAATGTTGTTTTGACGTTGCTTTATGCTGAGTCAGTCCTTCTGACAGTCATTTCTTTTTCAGCTTCTTCAAATTTTTCATGCAGCCATATCGTCTTAGCTTCCCAGCACTTCCTATTTGTTTCATTTCTCAGCGACTTGTTTTTTTTTCTAATCCTGAATTTCACTGAACATTTTTGTAACTCCTTCTTTAATCGATCGACTGACGTATTTATTTTGCTATCCACACTGTTTCGCAGTTACCTTCTTTGTACCTTTCTTTTCCTTTCCAACATCTGTAATTGCCCTTTATAGAGACGTCCACTCTACTTCAACTGTACTGTCTACTGAGCTGCTCGTTATTGCTGTATCTAGCGCCATAGAGAACTTGAAGCTTATGTCGTCATTCCTCAGTCCTTCCGCACTCCACTTCTTTGTGTACTGATTTCTTCTGACTAATCTTTAAACTTCTACCAACTTTTAATCAGTACTAGAGTGTGAGATGAGTATATATTTGCTCGTGGGTACGCATTAAGACGCTGTATCAGATTTCGGAATCTATGTCTGACCATGATGTAAACTAACTGAATTCATCGAGTATCACACGGCCTTTTGCAAGTATACCTCCTCCTCCTCCCATGATCCTTGAACGGAGTATTCACTATTAGTAGCTGAAAGTTGTTACACATCTCAATTAGTCCTTCTCCTCTCTCACATCTTGTTCCAAGCCCATATTCTCCTCTAACCTCTTCTTCTACTCCTCCCCCTACAACTGCAATCTTGTTCCCCATCACTACTAGATCTTTATGTCCCTTAACGTACTGTATTACCCTTCAGCTTGCGATGTAGTTATACTATATCCGATCTGTCGCTGCCGGTGTTGTTTTGTTGTCGATTCTGAGAACAACAGACCTATTACTGAATTATTCACAGTTACACACTGTCTTCTCTAACTTCCTGTTCATAACGAATCCTACTCCGGTTATTCCCCTTTTTTTTTACTGTTGGTGGTATTACCCTATACTCATCTCACCAGAAACCCTTGCTTTCTTTCCATTTCACTTCAGTGATCCCTACTATAATTAGACTGAGATTTTGCATTGCAATTTTCATATTTCCTAGATTCCCTACCCCTTCAGGCTTCTGACATTCCACCTGCCCGACTCGTAGAACGTTATCCATTCGTTAGTTATTCAGTCTTTTTCTAATGATCACCTCTCCTTTGGCAGCCTCCTCCAGGAAATCCGAATGGGGGCTACTCCGGAATCTTTTGCCAATGGAGCGACCATCATGATATTATTTCAATTAAAGTGCACACGTCCCGTGGATACACGTTATGTGTCGTTAATGCAGTGTTTTCCATTGCCTTCTGCACATTCATGCAATCACTCATTGCTGATTCTTCCGCTTTTACGGGCAGTGTCCCACACCAAGGACAAGAGATTGCCCAGTATCTCAGTCCAATCCTCCGACCTCTCTGACAAGGCCGTTGGCAAAATGGGGTTGACTTCTAATGCCGGAAGTGTTCGGCCGCCAACGCTCATTGTTAATCAAAATTTAAGTAGTGGCGAGTATCGAACCTGGGACCAGGTACGTTTTGATTACTTATCAAATTCGCTACATTTTCTTTTATCATTGAGTTTGGTGGTTCCGGACGTCATTCGTTAAAGTTCGTTTGTTGATCCATCCACTCAGTTTTTTATTGCAGATGCCAACCAACTCTCAGACCGAACACGCTGAGCTACCGTGCGATTTGCACCTAGACCATGGGTAATACATACAAATAGACTGGAAATACTCCGTCAATGTAAGACAGGTGTATTGTAATTCAAATCGTCCCTTCGTTAACTTTATCTTGGGACTCTTTCATTTTGGTCCGAGTTGGATAAAAAAAAAAAAAGGACTTGTGCGTCCGCCTTGATGCAAAACACTATGTTACTTAACTTATTTATTCACCAAACCAGCTTCGGCGACAAATATCGCCATCATCAGTGGGTTTTTTAAATCTAAAACATGCAGAAAATAAAGACGAAATGAATTACACAAAAGAACCCTAAAGCTCCACACTTAATAAGTCTGGAAAAGTCCAAAAACTTCTCATCCCATTCAGGCCAGTGGGGGACTTCAGAAAATAACCATCTTACTTACTGGGGAGACACATGCACACACTCCTATAGAAAACATGCAAATACACAAACTACAGATGCCTCAAAAACACAGGAGGCATAATAGAGAAAATTAGGAATTTCAACATCCTCCCAACAGCAAAACTGGTTTCAACATTCCCCCCCCCCCCCCCCCCCCCCCCCGAACAGCAAAACTGGTATCTTTCGACATTACATCAATGCTGACATACATACCAATAGAAGAAACTATAAGCATTATAGAACAACAGCTAAACTGCAAGAAATTCCCAGACATACCTCTTCAGTTCTTAGGCTAATCACAGAGCAAAACTACTTCGTCCTTAACAACAGTTCTGTTTGCAACAAGAGGAGCTATCCATGGGCATCCTATATCAGTGGAACCTTAGCCAACATTGTCTTGGATCATATAGAGAAAACAATATTCAACAACATTGTAAAACAAGAAAGGTTCAGCTGGCTCTGAGCACTATAGGACTTAACATCTGAGGTCATCAGTCCCTTAGACTTAGACCTACTTAAACCTAACTAACCTAAGGACATCACACACATCCATGCCCGAGGCAGGATTCGAACCTGCGACCTAGCAGTCACGCGGTTCCGGACTGAAGCGTCTAGAGCCCCACGGCCACTGCGGCCGGCTTAACAAGAAGGGTATAACACAATCAACTGCTACTGATATTTGGATGACGTAATGTATCTTCTAGATGAAACACGAAAAGAGTAAGAGATACACAGTAACATCAACACAGTACATCCATAAATCCACTTTACTATGAAAATTAAAAAAAAAAAAAACAAGAAAGTAAATTTCTTGGATCTTAAAGTCACAAGAAATAACCACCAACATGAATTCTCCATCTACAGAAAACCCACATCCACAAGCACTGTTATGCATAGCTCATCCATCCACCCGAAAGTGGATAAATATGTCAGTTTCACACATGCTCCTCAAAGATAAACAGTATGCCTCTTAAAACAGGAAACTACACACAGGAACTAAATATAATCAAACTAATTGCTGTTGAAAACGACTACAAAACAAACATCATAAACAAAACGACAAAGTAAAAATGAAACATAAAAAGAGCGGCCACCCACTTAAGAGCACAACTAAAGAATCTGAAAATTCAGAGGCAGAACACACCGACAACACAGAAGACCACACCAAGAAAAAACAGACAGATGGTACATGCTAACATACAATAAGAAAATATCACATACAATAAGAAACATCTTGAAAAAGCGATGGATCCCAATAACATTCAGAACAAACAACAGTTCATAAAAGGCTAAGACCCCACAAAGAAACCTCAGAAAAGTTAAGCAATGCTGGAATGTATCAACTCACTGTTAGCCCGGTACATAGAGAAACAAGCAGAAATTTACGAACAAGGTACGCAGACCCCATCAGAGCTCTCAAGAGTGACAAATCACATTCAGCTTTCGCAGAACATCTAATGAACAAAAACCATATCCCCACTAATATCGAAAGCGATCTACACTTTCTGAATCACAGCAACAATCTATACAGACAACTAACAATGGAAGAAAATTACTGCTTAGAAAAAGACATAGTGGGAGGGAAAAATGTAACACACGAAAACACAACACTTTGCAACAACACACTCGTTACCGTTATGAGAGAACGGACACAGGACATAGAGCAGGAAGCACACACACGCAAAAGAACCACTTCTCCATCACACACGGAATTATAAATAAGGAACAGAAGCCGTCAGAAGTCCCGCTACAGTTTTCATAGCCTTCTCGCTGCATGCGATACATATGTCGCGTCACACGTGAACAGCAAGATGACGTAATATTCTCGATCTTAAACAAAGTGAGAAAGTATTGCTTTTTGTGTGTACAGAATAAGCTACATGCCGTCCAACGAAGGTGAGTACATGAACAGCTAAGTAACAGCCCAGTACACACGAAAAAGCTGTATTAACAACACTACCCCAACCCGAAGCGTGTAACGCTGACATACGTTCACTTTTCAGTATTTGTTTACTAACAGCTGCTCACACAGTTGCAGATGACATGATGTACTCTGAGAAAAACGGCAACAGGAAAAGCACAGAAAATATGCCGCAAACAATTTTAAAAACATGCCATAACTTACAATAAATAAGATAGTATGACAGAATTGACAGAAAACTATATTTCTAAATACGGATAGTAGAAAATTAGTAATGTGCAAAAGTCTTTGTGTAGCTATGCTATTTTCAGCATATTTTAGATTTAAAGAACTGACTGATGATAGCGATATTTGTTGATGAAACTAGTTTGCGGAATAAATAAGTAAGAGAGTAACAAAGTGCTTTCCATCAAGTCGAACTCATAATTACTATATTGTTGTTCTTCCCTTCGTAGTGGAAAAGTGAGCTTAACTGCAAGTCTGCAAAAGGTGACTTTGCTTCGGAGGCAGTGCTAAGTGGCCAGAAATAGAGAAAGGGAAAAATAAGACTCACATGAAATGGAATCTAGTTTTCTATGGCTTGTGTTTGGATAACTCATACTGTATTATGCCACTCCGTCGTGACCTGCCGATCTTTCACTTCGTTGAACGGATGCGGTAGATTATTTCGCTCAGCAAGCTGAAAGGCCAAATAGTGTAAATCAGTTGCTGATACGTAGTAATATCTTTGTTCCATGTTCCAATCTGGTTACGGCATTCATCATCTTGCTCCAGGATGGACACGCTCCTAACTTCCAAAGAATTTTCTTGTCTCTGGTAAGATCACGATATTATAAAAGAAATCTGTTTTTAATTATTTATTTTGATTCAATGAATAGTTTGGCTGCTGTAGCTAATTGCATCTTTCATTTTCTTTGTGCACCCAATGCCTCTTGCTTATCTTGGATTTCTTAAACAATTTGATGGCACCTTAATATACATCTGTATCACGATAACATTCTTTTGCACCAATCTGTTGATACAACAGCACTCAAGCATACTTATTTCATGGAATACTCTTTTTTGTCATCAGTCCTGTTGTCTTGAAACAAGCTAAATACCTTACAAACCATGTGTTCTGTCAAATTAGCCACTTGGTAACTTTTCAATGTCAGGTGATTGGCCACTACATCCTAGTTGATTGGTTTCATGTTCCACGGATCATTTGTATGGTATATCTTAATTATATGGAACGAGTCATTTCACATTCAGATCGCAAATTAATTTGTAAATATGGTTATTTTGTTTTACCCTAGTGGATGCCGTTATGCTAATGTGGCCTCAATACGTCTCGAAGGCTAAAATATAACGTGTTACCAGCACTGTAGCAATTAACTATCACAATATATATTTATTTAGTACAAGATAACGAATATCTCACTTGCCTTACAGCAGATGTAGAGAAAACACAAAATATTTCATCGCAGAGGAGAGTACGCTACTCTCGCCACGGAACGAAACTCGCCTGTGAAAACTGAAGAAGTCTCTTTGACTAGTTTTGTATGTCCGCCTCTAGGTTGCAGCAGTCCCAATAGGATAAAACGAAATGGCCAGCTCGCTCTTCCTGGTCGCTATAGCCGTCCTTATCATTCTTAAAGGCTAATCTCTCGATTATCTGTACCAGGATTTTAATACCAAAAACATAGTGGGTTTGAACTGTAATAGTAGCCCTAAGGAAAGGTACTTGGGTGAAATTCTATGTCGAGGCGATAATAACATAGTACCTTCTTACAGGTAGTTTAGTCTCAGGACAAAGAGGTCATTATAGGTAAGTGTGCGGGGGTACTCTGTGTTGCAGACCTTAGTTGTGGAGGTATGGGTGGGGGTTGGGCGATGGGGGGAGACAGGAACTCTACAGTAAATTACCGAACTGTCCCGTCTCCCTTGAGAGGCAACCACAGGCTAATCAGCGGCGCCAGTGCCTTTGATGATGAGCACAAAGGCGGCATTCAGCACTTAGGTACCTTCTGCCTTATTCGAGCCTTTAATCAGGAGCGCTCAATGCTACATTGTTTCAAGGTCCTGCAGCAAGAAGCCTGTCACCGCAGTTTCACGTTTGGGAGCCGTAACTGACTTGCTAAGACGACTCCATACTACCTAGAGCTTACATCTCTACATAACACTTCAATACATGTGAAACAGCTGTGCTTACTTTTGGCACAGATACGTGGTTTTGTACATAGTGAACATTAACCGATTTGTTAACAACATTGGGGTCAACATTGTTCAGAACCAGAGTTAAGTAACCTATTCAAAATATTCTTTTACACTTTAGATTTGACCCAGCTGCTCAGGGACAGCATTATTTATACATATTGTCTTGAGAGTTAGGTTTTGGGACAAGAAGAGGTCAGACGTAGAATCATGTAGTATAGAGTGCGGTTAGTACCAGTGGCCGGTAAGATTGGGCAATCTCCTATAAATCGCTATGATCTGCTGGGACTGGCACAGCTTTCGCGGCTGACTCTTCGCTGCCATTGTTTGGCTGTTGTCATGAAGGTAATTGTTGAGTAGCGGCTAAGAACAGTTGTGTGTAACTTGTTTGTTGTTTTAGTCTTCAGTCGTGAGACTGGTTTGATGCAGCTACCCATGCTACTCTATCCTGTGCAAGCTTCTTCATCTCCCAGTACCTTCTGCAACCTACATCCTTCTGAATCTGCTTAGTGTAGTCATCTCTTGGTCTCCCTCTACGATTGTTACCCTCCACGCTGCCCTCCAATATTAAATTTGTGATCCCTTGATGCCTCAGAACATGTCCTACCAACCCATCCCTTCTTCTGGTCAATTTGTGCCACAAACGTCTCTTCTCCCCAATCCTATTCAATACTTCCTCATTTGTTATGTGATCTACCTATCTAATCTTCAGCATTCTTCTGTAGCACCACATTTCGAAAGCTTCTATTCTCTTCTTGTCCAAACTATTTATCGTCCTTGTTTCACTTCCATACATGGCTACACTCCACACAAATACTTTCAGAAATGACTTCCTGACACTTAAATCTATACTCGATGTTAACAAATTTCTCTTCTTCGGAAACGCTTTCCTTGCCATTGCTAGTCTACATTTTATATTCTCTCTACTTCGAACATCATCAGTTATTTTGCTCCCCAAATAGCAAAACTCCTTTACTACTTTAAGTGTCTCATTTCCTAATCTAATTCCCTCAGCCTCACCCGACTTAATTCGAATACATTCCATTATCCTCGTTTTGCTTTTGTTGATGTTGTGTGTAACTTACAACTTTCGTAATATATTCTGTATTGTAGAAATAAGCGATAACTCAGACTGTAAATAGCATACTTCGGTTATACGACTAGCATCATGCACTACTACCAGTTGTGATTCTTTCAGTATATTAAGACATTTATATTCCTTTAAAGTATTTCCTCTAGGCCAAATACTTCACTCGCGTAAACTTGGGTAATATTACCCCACGCTTTACCATTATTAATTTATAGTTAATAAAATGTCCCGGGCTATTATGCCGTGGTCGAATGGGTTACACACTAAGACCAAACGTTTCGTCCCCATCTTCGATGGACATTATCAAGGGGGACCGTAACTTCTCTACGTATATGTCCGATTCATATCTGGCGTTACTGACCGCAGCAAAATTCCTGTTCCGCGAGCTATCGCGCTGTGGATTGACATCACATGTTTTGAATAGCCGAGCGTAATTTGCCGTTGTCGACAGCCGTCGTCTGCTGTTGCTATGACCCTACGTTTGAACACTAGTACACATCTTCTTCAGCACTGGAATCAAGATGTCAGTCTTCACAACCTCCACCTTCATATAGAAATTCCTGAGATGTTTTACAATCTCTATGGCCTCTCTGTATACCATTTCATGGTATCCGCAACAGCTGATCTGTCAGTCTCCTTTGTTTTGCAGTTGCACTTCTCTTATATCGGTGTTTTGACAGTTCTTTTCGTACTTATAGTAGCCACGTGCAGCTACCAGGAATCCTTTAAATTCCTGCTTTTTCCAGTGGTTGGCGAGCATTCTTACCCGATTTTAGATGATCTTGTATCATCCGAGTTGGTTCCTTGATTACCTCGATGTTCTGCTTTCTCTAGATTTTTTACTAATGGGCTCAGTAACTTCCTTAATGAAAGGCTGGGAAACTTTCTATTTCGCCGGAGCTTGAGCATCAGTATATTTCTACGCGGTGGTCTTAACGCTGTTTTTACCTCAGCGAACGAGTAACCATTCCTGAACAATGCATTGGTGAGATGTTTTCACTCTGCGTGAAGCAGCTCTGGTTGACAGGTTTTCCTTACTACATCCCCAAACGTTTTCGTGATGTCTCTGTTTCGTTGTCTATACAGAGACCGTAGGGACTGGAAAACTCCTCAGGAATTTCAATACGAAAGGCAAGGGCATGAAATTGAATGACATCTGGATTCCGATGATGAAGAAGATGTGTACCAGTCTTCCACCATGGGGTGATAGCAACAGCGGACAACGGCAGTGGACAACGGGCAACTGCGCTCGCGCATTCAAAACCTGTGACGTCACGCCACTGCGTGGGAGCACCGGAGGCGCTGTAGTCAGGGAGTAAATCGGACATTCAAAGAAACTACTATCCCCCTTGAAAATGTCCTCAGCAGACGGGGACGAACGTTGGGTTTTAATGTGAAATCCCGTCGACCACAACGTAATAACCGAGAACATTTTATTAACAGTGAAGTTTACGTCGTGAATGTTTACATTATATTATTAGTCAAGTTTATTCGATGAAATGAAGTTAGAAACGTCTGTGAAAGTTAGGAATGGATGCAACATACAACTTTCAGGCTTCAAAGAGATAATTTTTACTATTTTTACGTGTACAAAAGATACACAAGATAGGACGCAAGCACTCTAGAAATACCAGAGAGTGTAAAAGAGGGCCTGAAAAAGGGGAAGGCTAAACGAGACGAAGCAGGGCAGCTTTGAATAAGTGAAGACGCCTTTAAAATCGACTTTCAAATTTAATATTATGTATCTATCATGCACAGGGTGTCTGTTTTAAGACAACAAAATAGCCGAAACGAACAATGTCCTTGGTGAAAACTTAAAATTAGTGAAGAGGACATCTGTCTCTACCATAACTGCCTACTTCCTATCCACTCCCATGCATCTGGGGACTCAGATTTGTATTTTGAAATGGGAATTCTCACCATTTTAACTGCACATACGGATTCTACAAAACCAACGTACGATCTACTCAAACCGTTCTTTCCCATTCCTGGCGGTGTTGTAAGCAAAAAATATCAAATGTGCCTGTTTCTGTAATGAATAAGAGACGCACCTCATTCAGCATTTCCTTTATAATGTAAATGTAACTCTCTATGGTCAAACATTTGGTGCTGATGTCGAAACGTTACTTTAGTCTTCTAAAATTGATAATACAGTACAAATAATATGGCTAGACGCTGAAATTTGTGGCAAATATGTTACTTTACGGTAACGTACAATATGTCCCCTGCGGAGTTGATTATGATGAATTTCCGAACTGCAGCAATGTTTAACTTCGGTGGCTGCCCGGGAAACCCGCCATCAGAATGACTGATTTCCCTGTTTATTTCCATCCAACTGTCGTAACTCTCGCGTTGGCCGCCACGGAGCTGTCGGTGGAATACAAACAATCGCCATTGTTGAATAATAGCACAGTGTTCATGACCTGATAGTGACAAGCTCACCTACCATGGCTGCTCATCGAAATTAAGCGCCAAAATCGTGGAGGGCCAAGTGAGATATCAGCGATTCAGATGGGAACAGAAATTGTTACATCCTCGTCGATGGATCAGGTTAAACGTAGTGTCTAACCAGATATTGAAACGGATAACCATTTTACTCTTTACAGTAAAATTTGCAACTTTGAGCATAAATGTCAGAGGTGGAACATAAAAGTTTACATTTACATAAAAAATGTAATGCACAATCAGATGCTTCGTTTTCTAATAGCAAAAACAGGCACATCTGATATTTATCGATTACAGCACCACCTACCAAAATGGAAAACAATTGTTTAAGTAAACCGTACACATGCAACAAAAATGGTGGAGTCCCATTTGAAAATACAAAGTAACATAGACAGATATCCCCTTTAATAAAATAAACATTTCACCTAGAACATCTTTGTTCGTATACATGAAATGTATTCGTAGTCGCAAATATACAAACCCATCAGCTGTGTAGTAGAATAAAAATAATGCAAATTAGTGCCGGGTTGGAACTTGACCCAGATTTCCACTTATCATGATCGGTTGCCTTATCATTTGGCTATCCAAGTGCGACTCAATGCAAGACTCAAACTTCAATATGTCGTCACCTATCTGTCTACTATGTACTCGTACATCCGGTATGTATATTCCCGTACAAGGTAGACATTTTACTTGAAAGTTTTTTCCTCGTTGTCGGCGGATAAATATGCTACTGCAGTGCCTATCTTTTTCCGAACTACGATGCAGTGTTCCCTCACGTATTTCATAACGGCTGTAGTCGCCGCAATGTCTGTTCCTTTAGACATGCATGCATGCGTCGTTTTAGAGATATTTGGTTGTCTCAATTCAAAATAAACACAGTATATATATAAGAGATACTACTAAAACTCCTATTTTTTCATCGTATCGCAGCAATTAAACGGGGAATCACTCGCATTGCAAGTGACTTGGCGTCCTTTCACACTATATGTCTTTGTAAGCTGTGCCCCAATTTTTAGAGAAAAAAAACAATAACGCAACGCTCACTGGCTGTTTTAAATACCTCACCTTCCCTTCCGTTCCCTCTAAATGCTTGTTCGCAGATACAAGAGAATGATAGACCACAATTGCAAATTGTTTGCGAATGCGCATCCCCTGTATTCTCTTGTGCTCACTCGTCCGAGCTAATGGGAGTTTTACGTAAATTCTAGCTGTGTTTGCGATCGGTTACTATTGTTTAAACAGCTATTAATTTTTTGTGAGTTTATCGGCTCGCAACGTTCCTCGGACTGTCACTCAACGTTATGGGTGACACAGACTTAAATAATGCCTTCATTAATATAATCGAACTGATGAATGAACTAGTGTTCGAAACTGGAGCGGAGCTTGCGAAAAATCGCCATTAAAATCTTGGTTTTTCGCAACGCTTTACATGATTACCATGGGAACGATGATCATAACATTGTTAATTGATAAATAATGTTATGTCAGCTGTCTGTTCCTGCTGCTGCAGTTTTTGTTGACCCAGGACGGTCAATATCGCCGTCATTAGCGTCCTACTGCCTCTTCCCCAGAAGGCTCATTTTTCATGTTCTAGACGTGGGGACCTGACAGCTGCGAATGTTTAAATAGCATAGTAAATTACATGTGCTGTAATTTTATAAAAACGTTCAGAAGCGTCGGTGCAGCTAGTTAGTTAACATTCTGGGCGAAATAATTAACTACAGACGGCTGGAAACATAATTTTCTTGTATGATAATAAGAACACTTTTTATGAAAACAGTATAATAATCCAATGTTTCCTTTCATTTATCGTCTAGTGAACTCTGCAACAATTTCAAATGATTAATAGTGTTGGTTAATGGAATATGAGTACAATGTCAGTGCGATGACGTAACGCATAAAGCAAGCGAAGATGGTTTTCTCACAGTACCAATTATTATTATCTTCTTGTCCAGTAATCTGAAATTTAATGTTTTGGGATCACGAACTGTCCTACTGAAGTGAAAGCTTCAATAGGAGGATTATGTTCATATCTCATCAAAAACGTGCGATGATAAGGGAAACGCTCTTTTGTAAATCGTTTGTCATATAGGACGAACATGTTTAAAATTTTTACAATTGGAAACATTAAGTCTGAGGGTGCCATGAACAGTTTTAATGCAATAAAAATAATCGTCGTTATAGATCGCTTTTCATTTTTTGCTGATCGTTATCAGATCTAAACCTAATAAGATACCAGAAAAATGCATGATAATACAATTCTATTTGTAATTGAGGTTATAAATGAGTGTAGTGGCGGCATAGGAATAAAAATAGATGAAATAAATTCATACCTATAACACATTTCATCATTTTTTTGAGTCAAAACTACTGATGTTGTACAAACTGAACTGTAAAGAATGTTAAACAAATCGCTACATGGCAGACAACATCCTCCTGTATCCTAGTGCACATAAGGTTACCTTCATAGCAAGGTAACATGCGTAATTACCTGACAATGGCAAAAGGAGACGACCGCCATATCAGTGTGAAACAGCTTCCCAAAACAGAAGTTTTATTACCCAGATCGCAGGTGACGTATGTCCAGATTACTAGTTTCAGAGCAGTAATATCGCTTCAAATCATCGGATACATGGGGATCTGGCATTTGAAAATATGTAGGTCAACGCACAGAAAAGATTCGCATGCAACAGTAATTATACTACAACAAAAGACATAACTGTATCAGCAAGGGACAGAGGTGTCGAATACATCAGATAAAGAGCCTCCACTGCTGTCAGGTGTGTGTATACTGATGCAGGTTACAAAGCATATACATCTGACAGCAGCGGAATGTAATAAATGCTATAATCAGAGTAAATTACTACCACTCCTTCACTTAGCAGAAGTGGGAGAGTGAAAAACTTGTTACTCTAAAACATAAATGGTGATGTCTATTATCGAGCACGCATATTCGTTTTAGTATCTAGCCATCAACGTAGCGTGTCTGTTTTCTGTCTTACGCCGTGCAAATAAAAACACTGTTCATGTTTACTCGCTGTCCCGGTGACCTGGAGACCGACGGAATGAGTAGGCCGTTCATGCGACTGGTGATGGTAGGATTCACAAAGATGATGGTCAGCCAAAAGCAAACGCCAGATTGCACTGAGATTCGTAGCAAGCATGTACTCAAACAGGAAACGACTCGAACCAAAAACATAAACACAAGCTACTTAAAATAAACGGCATGTTTCGTAGGCCTCGTACCATAGTGAGGACAGCTGGGCTAGTACTTGGTATTTACGGTCAGTATGGCATCAGTGAATGGAACCTTGTGACTTATTTTCGGGGGCAGTTCTCTCCGTGGGACCAAACTGCGGCAGTGTCATAAAGCCCGGGTACCTCTGACCTTCGCTCCACATCGGTACTCATGTCGTGCGGGTAATCCGAATCATGTAAATCTACATCTACATGTACACAGATACACCGCAAGCCACCATAAGGTGCGTGACGGAGAGTACCGTGCACCAGTACTTGCCAGTTCCCTTCCTGTTCTGTTCGCATATAGAGCGAGAGAAAAATGACTGTATGTACGCCTCCTTATGAGCCCTAATTGGTCGAATCTTATCTTCGTGGTCGTTATAAGCGATGTATGTTAGCGGAAACAGAATCGCTCGCAGTTAACCTCAAATGCCGGCTCTGTGAACTTTCTGCATAGTGTTTCCCGAGAAGAATACCGCCCTCCCTCCAGGGATTGCCATTTGAGTTCCAGAAGCATCTCCGTGGCACTAAAGTTTCGTTCGAACCTACCGGTAACAAATCTAGCGGCTCCCCACTGAATTATTTCCATGCCTTCCTTCTATCAGACCTAGTACGGACCCCAAACACTCGAACAGTACTCAAGAATAGGTCGCACCAGCGTCCTGTATGCGATCTCCTTTGCAGGTGAACCACTCTTTCCTGAAGTTCTCCCATTAACCCGAAGTCGACCAATTGAATTCCCTAGCACAGTTTTTATATGCTCGTTCCGCTTCATATCGATTTGCAACGTTACGCCCAGATATTTAAACTACTTGACTGTGTCAAATTGGACACTAGTAATACTGCATCCGACCTTTACAGAATTGTTCTCCCTGCTCATCTGCATTAACTTACATTTTTTCCACAGTCATGGCTAGCTGCCATTCATCACACCGACTGGAAATTTTGTGTAAGTCGTCTTGCAGCTTCGTACAGTCACTCAGTTTCGTCACCTTGGCGTACACAACGGCATTATCAGCAAACAACCGCAGACTGCTGCCCACACTGTCCACCAAATCATTTATGTGTGCAGAGAACGACAGCGGTTCTGTCACGCTCCCCTGGGCACTCCTGAGGATACCCTTGTCCTGATGACACCACTAATGGCCATCGAGGACAACATGCTGGGTTCTATTATTTAAAACGTCTACGAGCTACCCACATATGTATGAACTTATTCCGTAAGATAGTACCTTCGTCAACAGCCTGCAATGGGGCACCATGTCAAATGCTATCCGGAAATCTAAAAATACGGAATCTGCCTGTTGCCGTTCATCTATAGTTCTCAGTATACCATGTGTAAAAGGGAGATCACTGTCTGATACTAATCTTGAAGCCTGTTGGGGGTATGAAGCATACAGGAAATGAAATTTCATGGTATGTTAAAACCGTGTGCTGGACCGAGATTCGACTTCGCGACCTTCGTCTTTCACGGGCAAGTGCTGTACCAACCGTGCTGACCAAGCAAGACTTATGAACCGTCTTTACTTCCGCCAGTACCTCAAACGAGGAAGTTTCATACAGGGCCTACTCCATCCCAGAATGAAAATTTCAGCGTGTAAACACTTTCCAAGCTACGCTTAAGCCATATGTCATCAGTACCCTTTCTTCCAGAGGTGCTAGTCTGGATGTTTCGCAGGAAAGCTTCTGTGCATTTTGGAGGGTGGCAGATGAATTACTGCAGGAATTAAAGCTGTGAGAAGGGTTCGTGACGCTTACTTGGTTAGCTCTGTTGGTAGAGCACTTATCCTCGACAGGCAAAGGTCCCCAACTCGAACCTCGATCTGACATACAGTTTCAAATAGCCAGGAAGTTTTATGTCAGCAGACATTGCTCTGTAGAGTTAAAATTTCAGTCTCGAAGCAGCCCATTGGGGATATTTACAAACAGGCTATATTCCTCTTACCCACTAGCGAATGGAGAAGCGTATGTCTGTAGGCAACGGCACTGACCAGTAGGTCTGATAGAAGGATGAATGTAGCTCGTGTTGAGAAGAGAGTCTAAAGGCATTATGAGCAATGTTGAATTTCAAATGTGAAAGTAATGATATATTTGTAATGAACCTCTGTAATGACGTTCAAAAACAACGCACAGCTTTCACAAGAAGAACTCTCTGGTTTGTACACATTGCTTCATCAAAATTTCTGCACAGATAGTTGAAAATTTGGAATTTTCACTAGAGTGTACGTGTAATATAAGCGATTCGTTTGTCTGTTGAGAAGTTTATTCAGGCTGGATTTCTTACAGGAGATAGCAAAACATTGACATGAAACTTGTCAGTAACGCTTCAGTGACAGGAAGCTTCTGTCTGTGGGTTGTCACAAGGGATGGAACCTGGTTAGACAGTTTACAATCTGGAATTAAACGCTTGTCCATTAAAGCCAGCAGCTTAATCGCAAGATGCAAAAAATGAAAATACAGGCGATGTCTATAGTGGTTACACTAATTTGTTTTATTTTCTGAACGAAGGAAAATCAATAAACTTGGCCTGAGACGAACCTGAATCTCATCTGCTAATTCATTTTAACAGCCGTCATATACAAGCGAAAGAGTTTCACAATAAGTGTAGTGGTGTCTCCTGTCACTCTCCTGTGTGCCTCGGTCGTATGCAGTCCTGACTGTGGCGCTCACCTGCACGGCGCCAAACACGCATACGATCATCATTGGCACCAAGGCAGAAGCGACTCTCATCGCTGAAGACGACACATCTCCATTCGTCCCTCCATTCACGCCTGTCGCGACACCACTGAAGGCGGGCTGCACGATGTTGGGGCGTGAGAGGAAGACGGCCTAACGGTGTGCGGGACCGTAGCCCAGCTTCATGGAGATGGTTGCGAATGGTCCTCGCCGATACCCCAGGAGCAACCGTGTCCCTAATTTGCTGGGAAGTGGCGGTGCGGTCCCCTACGGCACTGCGTTGGATCCTACGGTCTTGGCGTGCATCCGTGCGTCGCTGCGGTCCGGTCCCAGGTCGACGGGCACGTGCACCTTCCGCCGACCACTGGCGACAACATCGATGTACTGTGGAGACCTCACCCTCCACGTGTTGAGCAATTCGGCGGTACGTCCACCTGGCCTCCCGCATGCCCACTATACGCCCTCGCTCAAAGTCCGTCAACTGAACATATGGTTCACGTCCACGCTGTCGCGGCATGCTACCAGTATTAAAGACTGCGATGGAGCTCCGTATGCCACAGCAAACTGGCTGACACTGACGGCGGCGGTGCACAAATGCTGCGCAGCTAGCGCCATTCGACGGCCAACACCGCGGTTCCTGGTGTGTCCGCTGTGCCGTGCGTGTGATCATTGCTTGTACAGCCCTTTCGCAGTGTCCGGAGCAAGTATGGTAGGTCTGACACACCGGTGTCAATGTGTTCTTTTCTCCATTTCCAGGAGTGTATATTTGCAAAAAAACACATGTAAATGGAAAAGCTTGCAATACTTCAGGAGATATTCACTGAAGAGGCCTGGTAAACATGCCGAACCTCGTCTGGGTGCACAAGTTAAATAAAGAACTTCATGTGTAACATGTAAAAGACGTTTTCCTGCTGCGAAAGTAGCTACTACTAAAAGCTTATCAACTTGATGGTCATCGCTTTTACAGTATTGAAAAAGCTTCATAGAGCCGACAATAAGCCTTGAATATACAGAATTGAAAAACCATTCCTTACGGATTTGGTATAACGGTTCACTCCTGAAACAAGTTTATTGTTTGGTTTGTGTCTATTTTCAATAAGAGAGATTCTTATTTAAAGACGATATTTAAGTAATATTGTTGTGTTTGAGCTATGAAGTAACAATACTTCTTCAATGGATACCCAAGACCCGTCCTGATGAAACTGATAGTAGCGAACACTGTCTGTAAGCTGAATAGGTGTGTTTGTGTGGTACAGTCTATCACGACTCCTGCAGTTAATGGGATGAGATCGAGATTGCATCTTAGACCAGAGCGTTAGTGCTTGATCATTCAGAGGTATCGCGCTACACAAAGGTCGTGGTGTTGCCTCTGTTCTGTGCGTAAATGTTAGACCAGTTGTGGGCGTTACCCACAAACGCGCCCATATCGTAACATCATCGCAGCAAGATCTGCTGGTCTCACAATGAAGACCGCCTATGTAAAGAACATTTCACAATGCATGCCAGCCATCTTGCATGATGAAAGGAATGATTCTGCAACGCAGGACCGTCTGACACGACAGAAGCATTAAAAACCGTTTAAGGAACCTTCATGGTGTTAGTTTCTCTGCTTTCATTCTTTCACTTGGGCAGTTCTCATGTTTTCTGTTCTTTGACTTTAATACATACGACAAGAAAGTTGTTGTAGCTAATCTGTTTTTCAGCATATATAGATTAAGACCATGTTTTGGAATCAGAGGAGAAACTTTTAAAATAAGAGAAAACGAAGACCGAAAGCATTATAAGGCAATAAAGTGTTTCAGCGATTGACAATAATGTGGTCATAGTGTATATAGTATCATCCCTCTGGTTTGTACGTTTTGTATGTGTGAAATGCAACTCAATACTTGGTAAGGTATGAAAATGTAATAAATCATGCAAGTGATGCAAACGTTAATCAATCCCTCAAACATGAGTTTTTGTAACCTCCCATTACTATTAATGTAACGTAAGTATCTGTAATTCAACATATAACTTACAGTGTGTACTTGCTGAGAATCATGGTGCTGTAAAACAGTACTATGAATTCAATCACCATAAACGTTTCCTAAGATCACTAAATCCAGATTTCATGATGCAAGACTACTCCTCAAGATTTGCTAGTCAGTTTCCTCTTTGTCATAGTTTCTGTAAGCTAAACTGAGTCCTACTACGTTGGAGGGCGCACAACATGTTTAAGTTCATGTCATGTTGGAAAGCTGTGTCAGTAGATAATCCCAGCCTGCCATGTAGAAAGAGTACCTGTGTGTTTGACGGTGGTGATGTGGGTGTATATCAGCAAAGCTTCAATGCATTTGGAGACATGGCATCAGACTATATTACCATATTGGTCTACGACTGTCATGTGGCATCACACATTCAATGAAAGAAGTAACTGAAGTGAAGCGTGACACAGCCCAGTATTCCCCGAAGAGAAAATATAGTAATTTGTCTTGTGTTACATGAATTATTTTACATGGATCTCGTGGAATTAAGTTTCTGCGAAATGGTTTATCTTCTCCTGAAAACGCAGATCATTTAGTTCCAGCAATCTAGGTAAACAGGAATTCATGGAAGAGCTAGGCCTCAGGTTATCACATCATTATTCGCCAACTGATTCACATTTATTAAACTTATTTTAAAGGCATCAGCAGTACATACAGTTAAGCAATATTTTAGAAATCGGAAATTCTTAATACAATGAGCGGAATGCTTTAAATTCAAAAGAGTTCAACGGCTTAACCAATTTAAAAAATTTTAACTAATACTGTTACCTTGAATGTCAAAGGCTAGAACAACGATTTTAAACTACAGAACCAAGATTTGACAGTTTTCTTAGAGATCAGCCAATTTAGAGCACAATTTTTGAAGGTTAAAACGACTAGCACAAAGTAAGTAACAAATGAAGGGTTTAAACAAA
This sequence comes from Schistocerca gregaria, assembly GCF_023897955.1. Classification (NCBI taxonomy): domain Eukaryota; kingdom Metazoa; phylum Arthropoda; class Insecta; order Orthoptera; family Acrididae; genus Schistocerca; species Schistocerca gregaria. The sequence continues at coordinate 279,389,024 of NC_064926.1, forward strand.
GTCAAATATCCTGAACTAACAAGATGGTTTTAAAATGCAGACCAAAACTTTTGAGGGTCAAATATAAAAATGGCTTGAAAAAATTTTGTTATAAGTATAATGTTTAAACAAATTAAAATGTCCACTCTAACAGAATGATTTGAAATTGCAGACCAAAATTTAAAATGGTCCTTTAAGAGAGCTGACAAAATTAAACAAATACAAGGGAGAGAAAAAGATCAGGCTAACTAGGGATCCGAGCCTAAAGGCAAAATAATACGAGATCTCTTAAAATATTTAGGCCCACGAGAACCAATGAAGAAGAGGCTTTACTTAAGCAGCAGTCTCCGTGCCTTTGAGCAGCTTCACACGAGGTAACGGCAGCGGCGAATCCCAAATGCCGGCCAGTAATATCGGGCCGTCGCTGCGCTCACCCTCTTCAAGCCGGGAGAATTTCTTGCAGAGGCTACAGAATTAGCACGTGACCTAGCAGGCAAAAGCATATCGCTTCTAAAGCAAACAGCTGCCGGAACAAGCAATCCAGAATAAAGTATAGCAACAGCCTACAAAGCACGATTAACAGACTAAACTAAGAATTTCAAGAACAATACAATTTGAACATTAACTGGAACCAAGAATATAAATATTAATATAACCAAGCTACAAACAGGGCTGAGGTAGATTCTAAGTAACAATTTCGAACTTCCATTATGGGTTGGAATCCTGGTTCTATTAATAATGTAACTGTCTGATACCAGTTCAAAATGGGCTGCGGACCAAACCAAGCTCCAAGAACCAGTTAAGGAATCTCGCCTTTCAACACCCAAGAGTGCCAACATAGGCAATTTCACAACTCTCTGGCAGTGCACCAGTTATAGTAACAGATCTGACCAGATCAGAATCTAAAACATAACTGAAAGAGCACAATAATCATAAATGCTCGTGAGAGCACCAGGGATCAGGAAAGAAACACACGGCGCTCAGCGAACACAGAGGTAGGCTGGCTAAAACAGTTTCTATATGCGATACAGACCAATCTAAGGGCAGATCGAAACTTACTGGAAAGCACAAATTCACAACTCAGGAAAGAATGGCATGGGACAGGCCCGTAACAACACCGCCAAACTAGATCACACAACACGGCTCGATAACAGGAAAGAGGTGCCCTTTTAGCACACCGAAATCAACTAGTGATAATGAAAGTCGTTCCCGTTGCAGCAGTTCCCTCCGAGCGAATCGGTCAAGACACCTGCCACGGGCAGATGACACACGTTCCACCTAGCACCCGGTGATTGTCCATTCTGCACTCGCCCGCTTCGCCAACTTTCGAAACCGGAAGACCTGGCTCAAGAGCGTCGCCCGTCGACGAGAGGGGAAATGAAACAGATTCGATCTACGGATCGCAATTTATAAGAACTGAAATGGCTCATCCTCCCCCAATAAACCGACAATATCTCGCGCACTTCTCTCTTATATCCCAATAACAGGAGGGGGAGGAGGGGGGTTAGTGAAGACAGGAACCATTCCCTCGCTTCATTGACCTGATTGTCGCGCACCCTCAAGGTTTTACAGCTGGCAAGATTGCCGACCAAAGGGTTAATCAGGATCAGGACCATAAGGTCTCAGCCAGGCCCTACAGATTGTGGAGCGAGCTTTCTAGAAACATACACGTCTCTACAGTCACCGGCACTGAACATACGATAAAAACCTTATCTTTTGCACGAAACAGCTGCCTTCTCTGGTTCTAACACCCCATTTGGCAGCGATGAGTCTATCGTGATCCCAATTCCATTTAATGATCTCAGGAGTTATATCACTGATATTCTACAAGTTGGGTAGAATGGAACAAAGGGAGTAGGGAAACATTTAAAAGACAGAGGTAGCTCTCACCACTTCTTGTTGGACAGAATTAAAAGCTAGATTAATGCAAGGGAGTGAGCCGCCCGGCTTGGTCCGAGACCTGGCATGGTAGATGGTGAGGGCCGCCTTGAGGTTTCTGTTCACTCTTTCGACGAAAGAGGGCTGAGGGTGATAGATGGGGTTAGTAATACCCTTGATGGCTACCGAAACAAAAGCGCTTAAGCTCCTTGGACGGAAAGGGTAGAGCGTTGTCACTCAGCAGGGCTTTACATGGCCCGAATATGGCAAAGACCTTCGAGAGATGGTGGATAACAACTGCAGTAACTCCCGTACTACAGACAAGCCAAACGAGACGGGAAAAGGATCCACCACTACCAACATATAACGTTTCCTCCACCCTTCTCCACCCCCCAACCCCTTTTGTAAGAGGAAGAAGTCCCACGCAACTTATTAACTTATCCATGGGGTGCTGTTGCTTGGACCGCAATAGCTCCTGTTGAGTTGTGACTAGGTTTCCTCATCTTACATAGCTCGCCCTCCCTCATTAGTCGGCGATATCCTTATACAGTGATGCCCATGTGCCCTGTGGCTGTACCTTAGCGATTGTCTTGTGAATCCCCAAATGCCCCCAAGCAAAGAACAATGAAAGTAATAAAAATGGTAGGAACATGCTCCACAGGCAAACAAGTCTAAACATTTATGGATCTTCCGACTTCCTGACAAACAATGCCCGTCGTCTACAAATAACTGGGTACCCATTCCTGGACAAGCGGAACTTTGTAATGAGCCCGAGAAGGACTTCTGGAACTGTTAGACTTAAATTCGGTACCTCGGTGAAGATTTCACTAAGAGGATTCAGCGGCCGGGGAGTGACACTCTTCTATTCCCTCAGCGCCTTCCTAGAACATGTGACTGAGTGCGTCGGCCACCTGATTTTCAGACTCCCTAAAGTGCCGCATCTGAAGCGGAAAACGCATATCCGTACCACTAACTGGCGATCCTAAAGGTCTTTCTACGTCGCGCTAAGACCCAGCTTAAAAATTGGTTGTCTGCGGTTTTTTTTTTTTTTTTTTTTTTTGTCATGGCGACAAAGCCCATCGCCCCCATCCCAGGAATTTACGGAAATAAGGTGACTTGTGTGTGCATGTATGGTGCCAACTCCCTCCAGACGCCTTCCAAGGCCTCATTGCTTCCATTTCATGATGTGTCACCGCTGTTATCCATGTCAAGATAGGCATGCCCTCTATTATTAAGTAGGTGATCATCATGTACTGGCTGATAAGTGTTTTTTTTTTGTTTGTTTTTTTGTCAGTCTACTGACTGGTTTGATGCGGCCCGCACGAATTCCTTTCCTGTGTTAACCTCATCTTCTCAGAGTAGCACTTGCAACCTTCGTCCTCAATTATTTGCTTTACGTATTCCAATCTTTGTCTTCCTCTACAGTTTTTGCCCTCTACAGCTCCCTCTAGTACCACGGAAGTCATTCCCTCATGTCTTAGAAGATGTCCTATCATCCTGTCCCTTCTCCTTATCAATGTTTTCCACATATTCCTTTCCTCTCCCATTCTGCGTACAACCTCCTCGTTCCTTACCTTATCAGTCCACCTAATTTTCAGCATTCATCTATAGCACCACGTCTCAAATGCTTCGATTCTCTCCTGTTCCGGTTTTCCCACAGTCCATGTTTCACTACCATACAACCATACAATGCTGTACTCCAGACGTACATCCTCAGAAATTTCTTCCTCAAATTAAGGTCGGTATCTGATATTAGTAGACTTCTCTGGGCCAGAAATGCCTTTCTTGCCATAGCGAGTCTGCTTTTGATGTCCTCCTTGCTCTGTCCGTCATTGGTTATTTTACTGCCTAGGTAGCAGAATTCCTTAACTTCATTGACTTCCTGACCATCAATCCTGATGTTAAGTTTCTCGCTGTTCTCATTTCTACTACTTCTCATTACCTTCGTCTTTCTCCGATTTACTCTCAAACCATGCTGTGTACTCATTAGACTGTTCATTCTTCTTCACTTTCACTCAGGATAGCAATGTCATCAGCGAATCGTAAAATTGATATCCTTTCACCTTGTATTTTAATTCCACTCCTGAACCTTTCTTTTATTTCCATCATTGCTTCCTCGATGTACAGATTGAAGAGTAGGGGCGAAAGGCTACAGCCTTGTCTTACACCCTTCTTAATACGAGCACTTCGTTTTTGATCGTCCACTCTTATTATTCCCTCTTGGTTGTTGTACATATTGTATATGACCCGTCTCTCCCTATAGCTTACCCCTACTTTCTTCAGAAACTTGAACAGCTTACACCATTTTATACTGTCGAACGCTTTTTCCAGGTCGACAAAACCTATCAACGTGTCTTGATTTTTCTTTAGCCTTGCTTCCATTATTAGCCGTAACGTCAAAATTACCTCTCTCGTGCCTTTACTTTTCCTAAAGCCAAACTGATCATCACCTAGCGCATTCTCAATTTTCTGTTCCATTCTTCTGTATATTATTCTTGTAAGCAGCTTCGATGCATGAGCTGTCAGGCTGATTGTGCGATAATTCTCGCACTTGTCATCCCTTACCGTCTTCGGAATTGTGTGGATGATGCTTTTCCGAAAGTCAGATAATATGTCGCCAGATTCATATATTCTACACACCAACGTGAATAGTCGTTTTGTTGCTACTTCCCCTAATGATTTTAGAAATTCTGATGGAATGTTATGTATCCCGTCTGCCTTATTTGACCTAAGTCCTCCAAAGCTCGTTTAAATTCCGATTCTAATACTGTATCCCCTATCTCTTGTAAATCGACCCCTGTTTGTTCTTCTATCACATCAGACAAATCTTCACCCTCATAGATGCTTTCAATGTATTCTTTCCACCTATCTGCTCTCTCCTCAGCATTTTAACAGTGGAATTCCCGTTGCACTCTTAATGTTACCACCGTTGCTTTTAATGTCACCAAAGGTTGTTTTGAGTTTCCTGTATGCTGTGTCTGTCCTTCCGACAATCATATCTTTTTCGATGTCTTCACATTTTTCCTGCAGCCATTTCGTCTTAGCTTCCCTGCACTTCCTATTTATTTGATTCATCAACGACTTATATTTCTGTATTCCTGATTTTCCCGGAACATGTTTGTACTTCCTCCTTTGATCAAACAACTGAAGTATTTCTTCTGTTACCCTTGGTTTCTTCGCAACTACCTTCTTTGTACCTATGTTTTCCTTCCCAACTTCTGTGATGACCCTTTTTAGAGATGTCTATTCCTCTTCAACTGTAATGCTTGCTGCGCTATTCCTTATTGCTGTATCTATAGCGTTAGAGAACTTCAAAGGTATCTCGTCATTCCTTAGAACTTCCGTATCCCACTTCTTAGCGTATTGATTCTTTGTGACTAAAGTCTTGAACTTCAGCCTACTCTTCATCACTACTATATTGTGATCTGAATCTATATCTGCTCCTGGGTACGCCTTACAATCCAGTATCTGATTTCGGAATCTCTGTCTGACCATGATGTAGTCTAATTGAAATCTTCCCGTATTTCCCGGCCTTTTCCAAGTATACCTCCTCCTCTTGTCTTTCTTGAACAGGATATTCGCTATTACTAGCTGAAACTTGTAACTCTGCCCTACCTTCCTATTCATAACGAATCCTACACCTGTTATACCATTTTCTGCTGCTGTTGATATTACCTGATACTCATCTGACCAGAAATCCTTGTCTGCCTTCCACTTCACTTCACTGACCCCTACTATATCTAGATTGAGCCTTTGCATTTCCCTTTTCAGATTTTCTAGTTTTCTTACCACGTTCAAGCTTCTGACATTCCACGCCCCGACTCGTAGAGCATTATCATTTCGTCCATTATTGAATCTTTTTCTCATGGTAACCTCCCCTTGGCAGTCCCCTCCCGGAGATCCGAAAGGGGGACTAGTCCGGAATCTTTTGCCAATGGAGAGATCATCATGACACTTCTTCAACTACAGGCCACATGTCCTGTGGATACACGTTACGTGTCTTTAATGCAGAGGTTTTCATTGCCTTCTGCATCCTCATGTCATTGATCATTGCTGATTCTTCCGCCTTTAGGGGCAATTTCCCACCCCTAGGACAAGAGAGTGCCCTGAACCTCTATCCGCTCCTCCGACCTCTTTGAAAAGGCCGTTGGCAGAATGAGGCTGACTTCTTATGTCGGAATTCTTCGGCCGCCAATGCTGATTATTTATCAATATTTAGGTAGTGGCGGGGATAGAACCCGGGACCGAAGACGATTTGATTATGAATCAAAGACGCTACCCCTACACCACGGGTACAGTATCCATACAGGTCAAATTTCCCGTGCTCAAGACAGAATTTAAATTTCTCAGGAGCGAATAGAATGGCCAAGTGCTCCCATTCGTTTACAGAATACCTTACTTCGGCAGCAGATAAACTCCTGGAGATGTAAGCGATGGGACGCCTTTCCCCAGCATTCCTTCAAGAGCACAGTAAAACACCGGCTCTAGACGCGTCACAGTCTGGACAATTAACACCTTCTCGAAGTCCGGTATAGCCGATACAGACAAGACGGGGTGGGGGGGGGGAGGAGGGCCTATTTGCTCAAGGTAGTTTTAATAGCTTCAAAAGCATGCTGTAGCCTCTCCCCCGAAACAAAGGGCTCTCTCTTATTATGCAGACTATCAAAATTAGGAAAAAACTAACTAAAATAGTTGGCCATGCCGACAAATGTAGTTGCCCCCTTCCTATTCCATAGGGGAGGAAAATATCGTAAGGCAAAGGTACGATTGTGATCAATTCTAATCCCATCAGACACGATGTGACCCAAGATAGGAATTTGCCGCTTAACGGTCAATCCAGCTGCCCGAAGCATAACAAAACACTCCCTCCAGGCGACACAGATGTGGGCCAAATCAATTGCTGTATACATCAACAAGGTAGTTATGGACGCCGTTGAACTTAGAATCTCCCGCAACATTATTCAGCATGCGAGGCAACACAACGGCCACGGTAGATAAGCAAAACGACATCCAGTTGAACTCATGTTGGTTTCAATCCGTGCAAAATGTAGTAGCATGCGTAGAATTCTGACAACTGTATTTGTTATTAAGCTTGGGTAAGATCAGTCACTTGAGTAATAAGCCCCAGAAAACTAAGCAAAACAATTGTGCAGTTAAGGTAGCGATATTGATTCCAGAATGACGTTTTCATTATGTGCCTTGTAATCAACAACTGGGCTGTAATCGTTACGTTGTCCCTTAGGAATCAGAAACACGGGGGAAGCATACGGCTATGTGGCCGGCATAGTAATCCCATCCTTATGCATGAGGATGACCTTTTGTTGCAATATCCTCTTCTTCGGGGGTAGGGGTGGGGGGACAATAGATATGAAGCTTGTCACACTGGAACACCATCAGTTAAACAAAGCCTCTACTTAATTTTGTCAGTTACCCTCAACTGACAAGTGAGAACGTCAGGGTAGGTGCCTAAAATGTTCAGTAATGCCGTAAAACTAGAATATACAATACGGCTCGACAACAGGAAATAGGTGTCCTTTCTGCTCACCGGACTCAATCAGAGCGAATTGATCGAGACAAAAACCACTGGCTAATGATAACACACATTTCCCCCAACGGACTTCCTTCCTCGCCGCCTCCGGTGACTGTTTGTTTTGCACTTTCCCTACTCGCAAAAATTCCAAAACGGAACACGCGTCGCAATAACGTTACCAGGGGAAAACCGAACCAGAGATTCGATCTACAGACCGCAATCGAGTGAAGTACGTTGTCCAGAATCGTGTATTCATCGTGTAGATGAATATCAATGAAATGTCCAATGTTCAAACCAGTCGCGATAAAATTTTGGTTGACTAACTCACCAAAAGATATGTATCTTTCTAATCCCACAGTTGTCTCATTATCATCATTGTAATTTTTCTTGGGTATGTATCCATGCCATCTGCGTTCATCAGTCTTCCACAGCATCTTCTGATGATGTTCAATTAAGGTAGCAGAAACAGTCCTCCACATCGAAGAGGCCGTCTATGAGGTCGTGTGGCACTGGTGAATCCACAACCTTTATTAGTTTCATTCTATCGTCTCTAGTCAGCAATAGCTGCCTTCTACTGCCTCGATGACACCCTGAAACAGGGGCTGGAAAGGAGAGGCGTCCATAATTAGTGGATTCATGTACTACGAGGACTCGCCCTCAACGGCGCAGAGCGAATGTTCCGGAATGAGATCGAGAATGTAAGTTTTATTTAAAAAAATAATATGAAATTACGTTGATCAGACAGAACATTGTGACCATCGATCTACTATCGATATAAACCACTCAACTCAATGGCAGCGTCACCTAGCGAGGAATGACTGCTAGTCAGACACACACGCGTTCGAGGTAGTGTCAGTCGCCGTCCGCAGTGGCCGAGCGGTTCTAGGTGCTTCAGACCGGATACGCGCTGCTGCTACAGTCGTAGGTTCGAATCCTGCCTTAGGCATGGATGTGTGTGTGCTGTCCATAGGTAAGTTAAGTAGTTGTAAGTTTAGGGGACTGATGTCCTCAGATGTTAAGTGCCATAGTGCTTGGAGTCAGATGCCATAATCTCTTATGAAACCAGTGAGGAAGGAATAAAGTGCTTAGAGCCATTTGAACCATTTTGCAGCGCCAGTCAACGTGCTTCTGTACGTAGAATGGGGAAGGCGTGCGATGTATCTGAGTTTGGCCGAAGGCAGGCTATTATATGATGGAGACTTGGCACGGGCATTGCAGAAACTGCACGACTTGTCGAATGTCCGAGGAGTGCTGAGGTGAGTATCTTCAACACGTGGCGAAGCTAAGATGAAACCACGTCCAAACGTCGTACTTAGGGTTGGGCGGCCATCCCTCATTACAGATGTCAGACGTCGTAGTCTGGGAATACTGGTAAAACAGGACCGGCGGTGAACTGTGGCGGAAATAATATCATAATTTGAAGCTAGGCAGAGTAAAAGTGTGTCTGAACATACACTGCGCCGCCACTCCTAATTTTGGGCCGCCGCCGTCTATTTTAACACCACAACATCGGCAACTACGACTAAACTAGAACGACACTGGTCGCACTGGCAGAGCGTTGCAACGTCTGTAAATTTGTGGTAAGGTCTTATGGGACAAAACTGCCGAGATCCTCGTTCCCTATCATCACGCGCTACTTAGTCTAACTTAAACTAACTTATGTTAAGGACAACACAGTCAACCATGCCCGAGAGATGACTCGAACTTCCGACGGAGAGAGCCGCGCTGACCGTGGCAAGACAGCCTAGAACGCGCGACTACCCCGTGCGGCTTACATGGTCTGATAAATTCCGAGACCTTCTTCATCACGCCGATGGGAGAGCGTGAACCCGTCTTCTTCAAGGGGAACAACTTCTTAACATCTGAACTGTTAAACTGAAATAAGCTTACGGCGGCTACGTTACGCTCTGGGGAACATTCAGGTGTGCATTCATGGGCGCAGTGGAGCTTGCCCAAGACACCATGGCGGCCTAGGAGTATCGTACATTGCTTGCAAACCACGTACACATCTTCTTGACAACCATGTTACCCGACAGCAGTGGCATTTTTAAACAAGATAATGCGCCATATCACAAAGCCAGGAATGTGCTGGAATGGTTCGAGGAAGATAATGGACGGCTCCAGTACATACGCTAGCACCGAAACTCACCATATCTGAACCATATCGAACAAATCTGTAATGTGATTGAACGTGGCGACAAAGCCCATCGCCCCCATCCCAGGAATTTACGGAAATAAGGTGACTTGTGTGTGCATGTATGGTGCCAACTCCCTCCAGACGCCTTCCAAGGCCTCATTGCTTCCATTTCATGATGTGTCACCGCCGTTATCCATGTCAAGATAGGCATGCCCTCTATTATTAAGTAGGTGATCATCATGTACTGGCTGATAAGTGTATATATATATATTTTTTCAGTCTACTGACTGGTTTGATGCGGCCCGCACGAATTCCTTTCCTGTGTTAACCTCTTCATCTGAGAGTAGCACTTGCAACCTACGTCCTCAATTATTTGATTGACATATTCCAATCTCTGTCTTCCTCTACAGTTTTTGCCCTCTATAGCTCCCTCTAGTACCATGGAAGTCATCCTCTCATGTCTTAGCAGATGTCCTATCATCCTGTACCTTCTCCTTATCAGTGTTTTCCACATATTCCTTTCCTCTCCGATTCTGCGTAGAACCTCCTCATTCCTTACCTTATCAGTCCACCTAATTTTCAACATTCGTCTATAGCACCACACCTTAAATGCTTCGATTCCCTGCTGTTCCGGTTTTCCCACAGACCACGTTTCACTACCATACAATGCTGTACTCCAGACGTACATCCTCGCAAAATTCTTCCTCAAATTAAGGCCGGTATCTCATATTAGTAGACTTCTCTGGGCCAGAAATGCCTTTTTTGCCATAGCGAGTCTGCTTTTGATGTCCTCCTTGCTCCGTCCGTCATCGGTTATTTTACTGCCTAGGTAGCAGAATTCCTTAACTTCATTGACTTCCTGACCATCAATCCTGATGTTAAGTTTCTCGCTGTTCTCATTTCTACTACTTCCCATTACCTTCGTCTTTCTCCGATTTACTCTCAATCCATACTGTGTACTCATTAGACTGTTCATTCCGTTCAGCAGATCATTTAATTCTTCTTCACTTTCACTCAGGATAGCAATGTCATCAGCCAATCGTATCATTGATATCCTTTCACCTTGTATTTTAATTCAACTCCTGAACCTTTCTTTTATTTCCATCATTGCTTCCTCGATGTACAGTTTGAAGAGTAGGGGCGAAAGGCTACAGCCTTGTCTTACACCCTTCTTAATACGAGCACTTCGTTTTTGATCGTCCACTCTTATTATTCCCTCTTGGTTGTTGTACATATTGTATATGACCCGTCTCTCCCTATAGCTTACCCCTACTTTCTTCAGAAACTTGAACAGCTTACACCATTTTATATTGTCGAACGCTTTTTCCAGGTCGACAAATCCTATGAACGTATCTTGATTTTTCTTCAGCCTTGCTTCCATTATTAGCCGTAACGTCAGAATTACCTCTCTCGTGCCTTTACTTTTCCTAAAGCCAAACTGATCGTCACCTAGAGCATTCTCAATTTTCTGTTCCATTCTTCTGTATATTATTCTTGTAAGCAGCTTCGATGCATGAGCTGTCAGGCTGATTGTGCGATAATTCTCGCACTTGTCAGCTCTTGCCGCCTTTGGAATTGTGTGGATGATGCTCTTCCGAAAGTCAGATGGTATGTCGCCAGATTCATATATTCTACACACCAACGTTAATAGTCGTTTTGTTGCTACTTCCCCTAATGATTTTAGAAATTCGGATGGAATGTTATCTATCCCGTCTGCCTTATTTGACCGTAAGTCTTCCAAAGCTCTTTTAAATTCCGATTCTAATCAGTGTACTTAACTTCAAATAAGAAAAATTCTCCGTCCAACCACCAGACTGCATCCCAGGCGTTGATACACGTCACTCGATAGAGACCTATTCTCCTCCAATGGCCACGTGACAGATCGTGTTGCCTATAGTAACTTGGATCCCCGTTTACAATTAGTACAGCGCTCGAGCCATGACGAGCAGTTGACTGGAAGGGATTTTCCAGACAGGAGCCGACTGCAGTCCCATTGCATCAATCAGGAAATCGCTTTGGACCAGCCCCAACTACGACACTGTATTTCTTGTCAGTGATCGGCTAGTTGACTACCAAAATATCTTGTCTTTGTTTCTACCACCGAGTTGATCTTATTTCATCATACTGTAAGTGTGAAGCTGAACTGCTGTTCCAGGAATTCTACTCATACTGTTAAAATGGTATTTAAATGAAACTGTAATATTAAATTTACTGATTTTGCTTGTGACAAGCTTCTAAAATGATAAAATGGTGCATATAAAATTCTTTTCTTGTTGATGATGGTATTATCCAGGGTGCTACAAAAAGGTACGGCCAAACTTTCGGGAAACATCCCTCACACACAAATAAACAAAATATGATACGTGGACATCGGAAACGCTTAATTTCCATGTTAGAGCTCATGTTAGTTTCGTCAGTATGTACTGTACTTCCTCGATTCACCGCCAGTTGGCCCAATTGAAGGAAGGCAATGTTGACTTCGGTGCTTGTGTTGACATGCGACTCATTGCTCTGCAGTACTAGCATCAAGCACATCAGTACGTAGCATCAACAGGTTAGTGTTCATCACGAACGTGGTTTTGCAGTCAGTGCAATGTTTACAAATGCGGAGTTGGCAGATGCCCATTTGATGTATGGATTACCACGGGGCAATAGCCGTGGTGCGGTACGTTTGTATCGAGACTGATTTCCAGAACGAAGGTGTCCCGACAGGAAGACGATCGAAGCAATTGATCGGCGTCTTAGGGAGCACCGAACATTTCAGCATATTACTCGCGACTCGGGAAGACCTAGAACAACGACGACACCTGCAATGGACGAGGCAATTCTTCGTGCAGTTGACGATAATCCTAATGTCAGCGTCAGAGAAGTTGCTGCTGTACAAGGTAACGTTGACCACGTCACTGTATGGAGAGTGCTACGGGAGAACCAGTTGTTTCCGTACTATGTACAGCGTGTGCAGGCATTATCAGCAGCTGATTGGCCTCCACGGGTACACTTCTGCAAATGGTTCATCCAACAATGTGTCAATCCTCATTTCAGTTCAAATGTTCTCTTGACGGATGAGGCTCCATTCCAACGTGATCAAATTGTAAATTTTCACAATCAACATTTGTGGGGTGACTAGAATCCGCACGTAATTGTGCAATGAGGTCATCAACACAGATTGTCTGTGAACGTTCGGGCAGGCATTGTTGGTGATGTCTTGATAGGGCCCCATGTTCTTCCACCTACGCTCAATGGAGCATGTTATTATGATTTCATACGGGATACTCTTCCTGTGCAGCTAGAACATGTGCCTTTACAAGAACGACACAACATGTGGTTCATGCACGATGGAGCTTCTGCACATTTCAGTCGAAGTGTTCGTACACTTCCCAGCAACAGATTCAGTGACCGATTGATTGGTAGAGGCGGACTACTTCCATGTCCTCCACGCTCTCCTGACCTCAACCCTCTTGACTTTCATTTATGGGGGCATTTGAAAGCTGTTGTCTACGCAACCCCGGTACCAAATGTAGAGACTCTTCGTGCTCGTATTGTGGACGGCTGTGATACAATACGCCATTCTCCAGGGCTGCATCAGCGCATCAGGGATTCCATGCGGCGGAATGTAGATGCATGTATCCTCGCTAACGGAGGACATTTTGAACATTTCCTGTAACAAAGTGTTTGAAGTCACGCTGGTACGTTCTGTTGCTGTGTGTTTCCATTCCGTGATTAATGTGGTTTGAAGAGAAGTAATAAAATGAGCTCTAACATGGATAGTAAGCGTTTCCGGACACATGTCCACATAACATATTTTCTTTATTTGTGTGTGAGGAATGTTTCCTGAAAGTTTGGCCGTACCTTTTTGTAACACCCTGTATATTCCACCAGAAAGCATCATATTCCCACCAGACCGTTGAGAACGTCGACGAACTGCATTGTTTAGAGGCTAGTGACCAATCTCAAAATTACCCAGTTTGCGTAATTACAGTGTCCGGATACTGATAGAAAAGACCGGTAAAAGTGATCACAGGGACGCTGAAATTAAAGTTTTATAAAGTAAATGCTGATTGAACACTAGTAGCGTTCGGCTGTGGCCACCAAACGATTAGTCGGTAATTCTCCTTCGCTGCAGCCTGAAAAAGTTCTAAAACGTAACATAATAATTTGATACGTAATATTAATGAAAAAGGAAAGTATAGTCCTACTTAAAACACGGCTATTGAAATTAAATTAGCGTAATTATTTGCCATTCGTTACAGAGCGACATTTACATTTGTGAAACAGCCATCGACAGTAAAAGAGAGAGAGCGCGAGAGCTCCCAGCTCTTCCTTTAATATAATCCAAAAACGAATTACGGCGACTGCCTTAAAATTGCCTTACAGTTTCGATATATTTTCGATACATAAATATTTCTCTCGATCTTTCTGTACCGGAATAGAAAAAAAAACTACGTTCCTTACATTGAATCGTGACCTTCTCTCCCTACTTTACAGATTTATTTAAACACAAAAAATAAATTCTTAATGTATTTTAGTCTTAATTAAAATAATGGGGGCAAATTCTACCAATTATTCAAAATAGCAATACTTCATTGCCTCTTTTGAACACTTGTTTCTTATTTTGCCTCTAGAAATACAAAACGAGGTTTCGCCTGAGTAAGATTAGTATGAACTATCTTACAGAGGAGTAAATAAAAATCATATTCCAAAAGAATTATTAACAAAATACGTTGTCCATTTGGCAGTTCTTTTAGAGATAATGTTTGGTACATACACTTTACACTTTACTGTTTTTGTGTACCTGTTTTTTGAACTTTGTTCAAATACATTTGTCTTTTAGAAATTGTTCATAAACTTTTAGTAAATACACATAAATACAGCACTAAAGACATAAGTTATTTCTGAGTTTGTTACCACTTTTTTCTTTTTTACTCATTTTTTAATAAGAATCGTGACGCACATGTCTTTAACTACGAAACACGCGAGGCGCGTCCAATTGACACATCACAACACTAAATCGATTTGACTTTTTTTAATCACTTTCCCTAATCCTATGATTTAAATCATCTATACAGAAATATCTTCCATAATAAACTTGTCAACCTTCCAGACTGCATATAAATAATGCTTAAAATAATTTTTTCATTGCCAAATACTTAGCCCTCATTTCCATATTTCACATATTTAATGACAAATGTTTCTCATTACATAAAGTCACTTTTGAAAACATAAACATACTTTCATGAAAACACACAGAAAAACTATTAGCCTCTACTTATATTCAGCAGATACTTAAACTAAAAGATATTTATGTCCTACTGGTTTTGATACACGTTCTTCCTTGTGTAATAGACTTTAATAGTATGACAGGTTTAGCATAAAATTTCAAGGAGTGTGTATATTCACCATACAGAATGGTAGATAAAATAGAAAAGACACAATACTTTGGCATGTGTGCAAATATCCTTACTGAACTGATTCAATCAGATCCTTTTGGTGATAAAATCCTTTAACTTTCAGTGATTTAGGAAAGAGCAATGGGCAACCTCCTTCATGAGGTATTCGGATAATCTTATATGGACCATGGTACACCAGTGCCATTTCTTGTGTTTTATCTCCAATTTTGAAGTGTAGCATCTTTCCAAGTTTATTGTCATAAGATGTCTTATTCAAAGCAGCTTCTGAACTAACTTGGCTGAGCAACCGAGACTTGCCTAAATCTTTCCTTATGTGACAATTTACTCTCTGTTAACTGGAGATGAGGATTCACCCATTCATTTATCTCAGGCGTATCAAACATGAGCGAGGCTGTCGTTTCCTGTGTGCAAATGTGCGGGAGGTTGTTTAGCACTTGCTCAAATGGCCTAACGAATTCAACCCATTTAGTTTGCTTGCGAGGTATATACGTTCTAATGAAGCGGTTGAAATTGTGAAAAATCCGTTCAGTAGGATTTGATTCTGGGTGAAAATTACTTATTAAAATCTGCTTGATGCCATTTCCTAGCAAAACGCTTTTCCATTTTCTGCCGGTGAAATTTGGTGCATTATCGGATAATATGACATCCGGTTTTCCGAATCTCGGAATATAATCTTCCTTGATCCGTTTGATTATTGGTGCTACAGTGGCGTACTCAGTGACATACAGTCGCACCTATTTTGAAAATAAGTCGTACAAGGCGACCAAGTATTTTACTTCACTTCTTCCTTGTGGATGTGGACCAGATACGCCCATCGAAACAACGGCTACAGGTTTGTGAGCCAGTATACGATTCTCAGCTACTTTGTTAGAAAAATTAGATAGTTTACTTTCCTGGCACACCGCAAACGTGCGTTACAAACGATGCACACCCCGGTGCAAATTTGGTGTGTAACAGTACTGTGCGATGTTTCGTTTGCATTTCTCGAAACCAAAATGTCCCCATGTTATACGTGTATGCCATATAACATGTTCTTTAAATCTGTCTTAAATGCAAACACACCAGTGATCAGTTTGGTTTCTTTGCCTGTGAAACAATACATTATTTTTGACTTGGTAGTACCGTGACGACTTATGATTAGGCTGTTCTGCGAGCCTGCGCTGTACTTTAGCCCATTTTGTATCTGCATCCAGTAGTGTGTCTATATTCCTGTAAATATCTAAATAATAGTGTTTTTGCATTGGATCTTTCAATACCTTGAAATGCGACGTTTGTTCTATAGGATCCGAATACTCTGACAGACCTTGCAGAAGCTACCATATTGTCCTTGCCACTGATATGAACTACTTCATAATCATACTCCTGTAATGGGAGAGTCCATCTGGCTAGTCGCTGGTGTAACAACTTATACATACGCAGAAAACTCGGGCTGGTCACAACACACATTGATATGTTTACCATGAGTATAATAGTTGATCTTTTTAAAGGACCAAATCACAGCTAATGGCTCTAATTCTGTGGCTGAGTATGATGTTTCAGTTTCTGTGAGCACGCGACTTGCACACCTAATCACCCTATTTTCCGTTTCCCCTCGACGTCGTGTTCCTGAGACAGGCACGCTCCTGAACCAGAACAGGACGCGTCTGTCGTGATGCAGAAATTTTCTTCATATTCTGGTGGTGCAAGATATTCGACTTTACCAGTGTCTGCTTAACTCTATTAACGCCTTCTGACATTTGTTGGAACAGAGCCATATCACATTCTTTCTCAATAAGTTCAGCAAGTCAGGATCGTTCACAGAGCGACCGGGCACAAACTTTCTGAAGAAAGAAGCGAGGCCGATAAACGCCTTTAAATGCTTTTTAGTTGAAGGAGGCGGAAAATTTTCTACGGCCTTCATTTTCTCTGGGTCAGGCAAAATTCCTGACGGCGAAATGATGCTCCCCGAGAATTCGACGGGGTTCCATGCAAATTTAGGTTTTTTCAAGTTGTCAGTACCACCGTACTCTGAAAACGTATTGAGCACCCTGACCGACAAAGATAGGTGTTCCTGCCAGGGAGCTGCTACGATTAGCAAATCGTATAGTGTGACCTGGTGTAACAGTTCGAGTTCAAAACTGTATCTTGTGCTGAAATAAATACTCCGGCAATGACATTCAGACCGAAGGGAAGCACTCTAATTTAGTAAGATCTTCCGGCGCAGATAAAAGCGGTGTATTTCCGCGAATCTTCTGAGAGCACACTCTCCAGAACGAACAGCAGAGGTCTATCGACGACAGATACCGAACTCCGTGGAATTTCTTCAGCTGCTCCTCTAAAAGTTCCGGACTAATTCTTACCGGAACAATTATTTTGTTGATAGATTAATAAGTATTAGAATAAGGCGCACCCCTGCGCCATCCTTGCCCACAGCTACTAACGGGCTGCAATACGGCGAAAGGAAAGGCTCTGTAATACCCCACTCTATCATCTTTTGAAGTTCCTGTTTGACAGCCTTTTGGATCACGGGACGGAATAGGTTGCTTGGCAGTATGTTTTATGTGATATGACTTCCATCCGATAAACATAATCCTTAAGCACGCCAGGATTTAACGAAAATACCTCGAAGTATTTCTCGAGTAACATACATAATTCAATTTTCTGTTCATCCGATAAGGTTTTTGCTTCATCGGATTTGCATCATATGAGCAAAGAATCTGTTTCGTAGTGTTTACTGTTCTTTAATTCAGGTGTAAGCTTCGTATTCTGTCAATGGTATTGCACCAACAGTACTCTATTCCTGATAATTTTAACTTGCATGCCCTGGCACAGTCTGGTGTGTTTCACTTTTGTCTTTATCACATTCAAAACAAATTCCTCACCTCTTAACCTTACATGGCATTTCCCGTGCGGGAGTTCTATGATTACGTCCCGTTAATGCAGAATTCCATGCCTACGAGACAGGACACTGTAAAATATTTCACGGCGAGAAACGTGCATTGATCCGCACCGTTCTCGACTTCTATTCCTATCCGTGCCTCCAGTGCAACAGTCTAGCCTCTGGCACCAATAGCACCAGACACCACGCAGTTTTGAACTGGCAAAGTTGGAATCTCTACAGACTGCGCTATTTTCTTAAAGAAATTAGCTTCTATTATCCAACAACTGCTTGAACAGCGGCGTGTACGTACTCCTAGGTACGTTCAATATTCTCGTCTACCTCATTAAATAGCTCTTGACGGATGTCAGTCTCGTCGTTATAGCGAAGCATGCTTATCTGTTCATTCAAACTATTGCCCCCATTCCATCCCGTGACTGGCATCAGGGAGCTCGATAGAGTAGCGTTTAGTCTGACGCCCCCGACGTTGGCGTCGGTGACGCTTGAACCGCCTCGACTATCCGGACGTCCTGGGTGTAGTTATACCTATTTCGGTTTACAGGCGTACCATATTCTTGATTATTTTGCAACCACTGGTTATTGTGGTGTTGAATCCTGTTGTTATTTTGTCGGTTCCCGTTTCAGTTATTTTGGTACCCGGGATGGTGCTGATTACTATTTCGTCTCTGCCGTTGAAAGAATGCCTGTCCGTTTCGTAAACCACCATTGTTGCCGTACTGATGTGCGTGTCCCGTTTGCGACGTGCCGCCGTTACTTTGCGACCCGCCGTTATGGCTGTTACTGTGGCCGTGCCCGTTCTTATTCGCGAACTGCGAACCATTGTCGCCAATGCTGCTTATCGCGTCTTGTCTTATAAGGAACATGGTATCAAGCACAGAAAAAATGTGTTCAAGGTCAAATTCAAGGACTGTTATTAACTTTTGCCTTATGTGAAGAGGCAACTTTGCCTTTAAGAAGCGGAATACATCTCTGTGCGCGACCGGCTCATCCCAGTATCTCGTTAACTTAATGTATTTTTTTAAATACTTCCTAAGTCCACCCTGCTATGAGTTTTAAATTTCTGGGCTAAAGACCTGTTTCCTAAGGCGTTCTTGTATGCCCATTGACCAGTACGTCGGCAGAAAAGCCTTTTCAAATTGTTCATAATGTGTACAGTTCTCTGTGGCTTCAGCAGCCCATAAAGCAACGTCTCTTTGTATATATCAGGCAACGAACTGTATTCTCTGCCTCTAATTCCATTACCTGGGCAATATGTTGCGGAATGAACGTATAAAAACTACGAGATGGAATTGTATTTTATCTGGGATAAAGCTCTGAAATTGTCTATGTTTTGAAACGTCCCCTTAGAACAATTATATAAGACTGGTCTATGTGAAACGTCCTCTTTGAACAATTATACACGACTGTGCTTAAACTGACACACAATATCTTTAGCGCAACGCAATCTGACTTCCAAAAATCCCTACGAAAGAATGGCCCTGACTAGCATTAACCTATACGTTTCACAAATCACTTACCTCACAAAAATCTTCCTTACTCAAGCTACTGCAATACAGCGAGCGCCACTACTGCCAGCTAAATAAAAGATTCAAACTACTGAAGGCACTAACTACTGATAGGCATGGTCAGCAAATGAAAGATTTTAATAGAGAACAAACAATGTATTTACCTCACTAGTCATAATATATATAGCAGTTCATGACACCAATTCTTACAAATTTCAAAACTCCGCCATCTCTCTCCCCACGTCCATCACTGCTGGCGGCTCACCTCCAACTGCGCAACGCTACGCACTGTTAGCATCCAGCTGCCGCTGCCCAACACTACAATGGCAGACAACAATGCAAACCAGCCACAGACTGCACATGGCACAGCCAGTGATTTTCATACAGAGCGCTACGTGGCGGCGGCGTTACCAATAAAAAAACCTAAACATCCTACTTATATAGCCCCCATGCTGCCCACAAAAAAATTTACAAATTGTTTTGGGCAGTGGCCAATACAGATTTGAAATTTTTTTTCATAATTACAATAACAAAGAAATGAAATGCACATACTTATCGATACAATGTTGGTCAAAAGCTAAAATTTTCTCACAGTCCATAAAGACAGTCCTGATCATTCATCAAAGTAAAATTGCAGTGTTTTTCTCAAAGTCTGAGTAGTAAAAGAAAATGCACAAAGAAGTAGTGGATTTCCATGCAGTCTTGAAGAAGTAGTGTTGTCCTTCCAACAGAAAGACAGTGCTGACTCTTGACATGCTGACAAGTAATGGGCCACAACAGAGCAAACGCACAGCAGAGTCAGTCGAAGTTTTGAAGAATATTGGTAGGTAGGTCAACACAGAGTAGACCCATTGTAGTCCTGGTAGAGATTACGGTATTGGTGAGTCATCAAAGGTGTAGACCCACTGCAGTCCTTGTAGAAATAATGGTATTAGTGGGTCATCAAAGGTGTAGACCCACTGTAGTCTTTGTAGAGATGGCCAGCAGCCATCTGTTGGACTGTGCAGGCGCACAATCACCATTGAAGAGTCTTGCAGATAATATAGCAAGTCCATAACCACCACTTGTGCACTCACAAAAATTGTTTTCGAAATGTCCTTACAACCAGCAATGCTGTTATCCAGTCCCTTACTGAATTATGAACACAAGTGCAAACACTATCAGTCCCTACTTCTCACATATTGTCCATATACTATGACCAACAGAAACGTGTGCAGTGAAATGTAATTTACAAGTTACTTAATTTGATGAACTGGTGTCAGTTACAACTTTATAACATAAGAATACAATAACAAAGGTCTAAAATACATCTTTAAAGAACATAACAATACAGATAACATTTGTAGTAGTACAGGCTTTACAAAAGAATCGAAATAGCAAATACATCAGTGTTACAAAAATTATGACATAAGTACATACATAAAAGATCAGAATAACTTTTGAAACATCAACTTCACATATGAGCATTAGAACAAAACAGAATAAATAATGTGTAAACATCTTTACAAAGTAAATAACATGTTATCAATGCAAATTATATTTGAGGATAACAGTATTGCTCATCATAGTTCATGTAGCTGAGTATTAGAAAAATTCTGCAACATAAGTCTTATCAGATAAACATATAAAGACAGGAAGAACATAAATACACAAGGGTACACAAACACATTGTGGGATAACACAAGGAAAGGACAGGGTTTGTTTTACTGCAGTATTTTGCAAACAAAACTTTCTTTACTTCTCGGAGATCTCTCTTCGTTCTTCATTATTTCCAAAAAGTCCTATCTATACCTGATTTCTGTACTTTTTTTCGTATAACTTCTCAATGCATTTCTTCCAATCCATCGAAAATCATTCTCTTATATAGGCTACCCCCTCTTAAGCTAACTTAAATCTACTGAGCTCAGATGCTAAACTAAGGGATGAGGCAATGCAGCAGATCAAAACAATTAATACAAACAGCAACGAAAAAAAGGTGCAGGTAAGCAAAGCAAGCAGCATTAAATGTAATAACTTATATCTAAACATGACAAACCCACAAGCAGAAAAAATAGTACACTGAAGACAACAACGCAGATAAGGGAAATGTATATTCACATCTTAGTGTCTATGTAATTAAAATGGTGCACCACTACTTATTCAATGAAATAAATTACTGCTCTGTGCTACCAGTGCAATGTCATCAGCATAGACGAATTTAGTTGATGTTGTGGTTGGTAAATCATTAATGTATAAATCGAATAGTGATGGGGCTAAAACGGATCTCTGTGGTAGTCCACTATTTAGTTTCCGTTACTGGCTTTTAGAGCTGCCTAGAAAAACAACAAATTGACGTTCACTATGCATGCTGGATATTAGATCCGCAATTTCTCGACTTAGTATAACTTGCAGTAGCTTGCAGATCAGTCCATTTTGCCAGACAGTGTCAAACGTGGCTGTCAGGTCAATGAAGACAGCTGTGGATTTCAGATGGTATTGAAAACCTGCTTCAATACGAGTAGTTAGGGCAAGAACTGCAACGATGCAGCGGCGTCCTTGTCTAAAGCTAGCTTTTCCAGGAGGAGTAGCAGCCTCTACGAACGGTGCTATCCTGGTCAGGAGGACTAGTTCCAAAAGTCTGAATGTACAACTGGGCAGTACTATAGGGCGGTGGCTTTCAAGGCTGTCTTTAGGCTTGACAGGTTTGAGAGTGGCTATAGACTGTTTAAATTGTCTGGGAAGTTTGTTCTCTTTATCTAAGTTAAGAGCGAAATGAGCCAGCGTATGCAGTGTGGGCCAATGTTCTTAATAGATTCATTATACTAGGTGTTGTCAGGGCCAGCAGCCTTACCGACTTTCAGTTGCTTGACAGTACTTTCTACTTCCGCTGTGGAGAAGGGCCTGGATAACGGTTTCCTGGGGGCACTGCGCTTGACGGTAGAGAGGTTACATTTTACTACTTTGGTATGATTCATGTATCTTTTTGCTCTTGTGAGGTATGCGATCCCGTTGGCAACGAGGTCGGGAATCAATTTAGGGTACGGCTTTTTGAGGTGTTGCTTGCCAGTTAGCCTATTCAAGACTCTCCATGCTCTCCTACTTGACTTGGTAAAGTTCATTTCTTTGAGTGTTGCTTCCCATTTCTCTCGTCTGTTCTTGTTTAAAGAGTGGAGTAGCTGTGAGACCACTGTTTACTTTCTACAACTTTGGTATTCTTGATATAAAGCCTTGCTTTCTTGGTTCCAGCCAGGCAGATATTCCTTTCTTTAACCCCTTGGTATGTTTGACTTAGCAGCTTTGATAACTAGTCTAACGAATTCATCGTAGTTGTTTGCTGTTGTCTGTAAGTTCTGAAACATCCCCTTTCAAAAATTAATTAATTCTGTGCTGATAAACCTCTTACATTATTTGATTTTCAAACAGCTGAGCAGAACTCAAAGCACTCAGACGTTTCGGTCTTTACCTATTCTGATCAGTACTAAACTGACATACAATATTTTTAGCGCAACGCAATCTGACTTTTAATAATCCCTACAAAAGAATTGCCCTGACTAACATTAAACTATACCATTCACAAATCACTTACTTCACAAAAATCTTCGTTACTCGAAATACTGCAATACAGCGAGCGCAACTACTGCCAGCTAAATAATAGATTCAACCTACTGAAGGCACTAACTACTTGTAGGAATAGTTAGCAAATGAAAGTTTTGATAAAGAACAAACAATGTATTTACCTTAATAGTGTGCAAAAGTCATAATATACATAACAGTTCATGACATCCAGTCCTACAAATTTCGAAACTCCACCATTTCTCTCCTCACATCCACCACTGCTGGCGGCTCACCTCCAACTGCGCGACGCTACGCGTTGTTAACATCCAGCTGCCCAACACTACAGTGGCAGACAACAATGCAAACTAGCCACAGACTGCACACAGCACAGCCAGTGATTTTCATACAGAGCGCTACGTGGCGTTACCAATTTAAAAAAAACCTAAACAGCCTACTTACAGTTCTTCGCAGCTAAGCTGGAGTCAAGGTCTTTTGAGAATCCATCCAGGCTAGCTGAAAATTCCATCTCTGTAGGGGCATTGAGTTTACAAGGGGAATTTTTAAACCAATTTCTGTCATAACAGGACGGTGTTGGCTGTTTAGCAAGTTAGACAGAACAGTACGAGCAGCGTTAATTGGTTGATCTAGCTGATCTTTGG
This sequence comes from Schistocerca gregaria, assembly GCF_023897955.1. NCBI lineage: Eukaryota > Metazoa > Arthropoda > Insecta > Orthoptera > Acrididae > Schistocerca > Schistocerca gregaria. Next base: position 279,412,532 of record NC_064926.1, read on the forward strand.
ACACAGATACCAAGTCTAGGTTGTAATCCTTATTCACATCAAAGACCAAGTGCATGCTGGTAGTTTCTGCCAATTGAGGTAGTTACTCCCCATTGACATTCACGGTGTTCTACCGCCAATCCGTCTGATGGCTGTCAAAGTCCCCAGTGTATATACAACGGTGATAGAAAGCCGGCAGAATTGTGGAGGTCCAATTCACACTTAGAGGCTTGCACACGTTGACAATTTTTAAGTAGTTTACCTGGATTACTATTGTGTAGATGTGTTATCTTCTGTAGAATCAATTACACGCACTCTGTTTAGGCTTGACTTCACATAAGTGGTTATTCCATATTGTGGATGGTGGTTAGCTTCGACCAGTGTATAAGCAGGTATTCGTCCACTACACTGAAGATCATGCTCATCTTTGGTATGCGTTTCTTGAATATTGACCACTACAATGTTAATTTCATCCAATTGTTTCTGTAAATACCTTTGGCAGAGCTTATGCCTTCAGTATTACGCTGCATAATACGAACTAGGTGTATGATACTGAAAAGGACGGTTGTTATTTATGTTTCCCGACATACTGTGTATCACCTATGACACTGTTGCTCGTTCAGCACCACCCAGGGGTCACGTGTAGGGTAATTTAGGTTATACCTACGGACGTGAGCAACTATCGACCCCCATTGCTTTAGAGTTACGGGAATGGAATATTGTCTGCTTCACTAACGGACTGTAAAGTTATTGGTTGAAATGGCTCTGACCACTATGGGACTTAACTTCTGAGGTCATCAATCCCCTAGAACTTAGAACTACTTAAACCTAACTAACCTAAAGACATCACACACATCCATGACCGAGTCATGATTCGAACCTTCGACCGTAGCGGTCGCGCGGTTCCAGATTGTAGCGCCTAGAACCGCTCGGCCACTCCGGTCGGCTGTAAAGTTATTATATGAAAAAAATATCAATAAGCTACATTTGGAACCAATTAAATCTACAAATACTTGTGGGTAATAATCTATGGGATATGAAATGAAATTATCACATGGACTTAATCATAACTTATGTAAGAGCCAGACTTCTGTTCATTAGTAGTACACTTGGGAACTCTTTCACTGTACGAAGGAGACTGCTTAAAAATACTCGTGTATCCCTTCTTAGAATACTGCTTTAATTTGTCGGATCAATACCAAATACTACTAGCAATATCCAAAGAGAGGCAGCTTGTATGGTCAAAGGTTTGTTTGGCTTACGAGAGAGCATTATGCAAATGGTGAACTGACAGAGACTTGTAGATATACGCCAACCTAATTACAACGTTTCAGGAACGAATGTCAAGTAAACAGTGTCGGAATTTCAATGCAGTTATCCACGCATCGCACCCGTGTCGGTCAAAAAGAAGACATTTTGTTGGTATTTATTTTAGATGTCTGCTTCCGTAGGACCAACCTGGGGAACACATCTCCACGGACACAATCATGGAATTCTTACATGCTATTAATAATTGAACTAAAATTTACACGAATCCTATGCAGATGGCAAGCAGCTGACTATATACTAGCGAAACAATATACCTCTAAAAATTGCTTCATTTTTCGTCGAGGAACTACACATAAAATAACAGGAGTAGGCTGTGAGGAAATTCTTCTACTAGGACATAAAAGTGCGTGATTTATTGCTAAGAGTTTTAATTATCGTAGTCGCTTATTGGAAATGGGTGGAGCAGATTGCTGCAGATCTTTCTGCACAAGACAAAAATCTGGATTACAGCTAAGGTTCGATTCCTTTCTATTAGCATATTAGCTGCCGGGTGCATATATACGTTTAAAAAAGCCTTCTTCCTGCGCTGCATATGGAGAGAGTCGGTACCATGTGATACTTCGGAAAATATCCTGAGTTGCGCGCTTCCAAGTTGTTATCGAGTATGTATATGGAAGGAGATGTAGATGAAGTAGACAGTGTCAGATGTTACTGAACATCCAGTGTAACAGTGAGTTACGTCGCAGTCGAACGCGAGCGTGTAGCGGATTTTAGCGACAAGCCGGAGAAACTAAAGCTGTAAATCGATGAGGATAGTCGATAGAATCTAGTTCTTACATGCTATTAATAATTGAACTAAACTTTACATGAATCCTATGCAGATGGCAAGCAGTTGACTATATACTAGCGAAACAATACAGCGCTAAAAATTGCTTCATTTTTCGTCGAGGAACTACACATAAAATAACAGGAGTAGGCTGTGAGGAAATTCTTCTACTAGGACATAAAAATGCGTGATTTATTGCTAAGAGTTTTAATTATCGTAGTCGCTTATTGGAAATGGGTGGAGCAGATTGCTGCAGATCTTTCTGCACAAGACAAAAATCTGGATTACAGCTAAGGTTCGATTCCTTTCTATTAGTATATTAGCTGCCGGGTGCATATATACGTTTAAAAAAGCCTTCTTCCTGCGCTGCATATAGAGAGAGTCGGTACTATGTGATACTTCAGAAAATATCCTGAGTTGCGCGCTTCCAAGTTGTTATCGAGTATGTATATGGAAGGAGATGTAGATGAAGTAGACAGTGTCAGATGTTACTGAACATCCAGTGTAACAGTGAGTTACGTCGCAGTCGAACGCGAGCGTGTAGCGGATTTTAGCTACAAGCGGGAGAAATTAAAGCTGTAAATCGATGAGGATAGTCGATAGAATCTAGTTAAGGCCAAAGAAACAGAATGTACAATGTGTGGATTGCTGCGTTACACTACAAGCAAGGCATGCAGTGTTTGATCTGAGCTCCAAATGAATGTGACTTTTGAGTGGAGAGCTTTTATGAACCTGAAAAGGAAGTGGTACAGTGCACAGAATTCTGAAAAAGCTCTCTTGACCAAAACGGGGTCCTTCCCGGATCTACTTTCTTATATAAACTGGAATGGTTCAAAAAGAATGGAAATAGTGCCAATCGTTAAGTGTATTTACTTCATGCGTATAATTTTGCTGTGAACTAAAAAAAATGTAGAGACCGTTAGTAACGAAGTGAACATCGCAGGCTGGGCTGAAAGGTATTGGAGACCAGAGTATAAAAAGTGATAATATGGGTAACCATAGTCAGAGTGACATTTGTTCCACGTTGATACACTGACATGAAAGTTTGATCTGGAACTTCCCCTTGTTTTTATGTTAATATATGTCATGTAGCCGCTCTGCAGCGACTTCATATGCCAGTAATTTGTTACTTTAGAGGCCTAAAATACTCGACAAAAGAAATTTGAAGCACGTAAAATGAATGTTCACTTGTTGAGAGGGTGTGTGACGTTATTTTTGTGATCGCAATGTAGAACCAAATTTACAAATACTTGATAGCATGAGTCAACTTATTAGCATGACGTTGACTCCTTCCTGCCTGGAAGCGTACACTTACTCCGTAGGAAGGGTTTCACAAGGTCGTTGCACCCTCTCTGAGGCAAGCCGGCCCGCAACTATTGTGACTACTCTGGTCATCGTACACATAATTCTGGCACTGGGACGGAGCTGACCTCCGAGATCCTACATCTTCTATCGGGGACAGATCTGGCGATATTGATGGCCAAATGAGTGCCTCAGCATTAAACAGCTCATAACACACGCGTGTCCTGTGCGGACGATCATTGTCCAGTTGAAAAATGGCACCTTGCCACTGTCTCATGAGAGGTAATATAATATGTGGACGAAGGATGGCCGTTGTGTATAGCTGTGCCGTGCTAGTTCCCTTTGTACCCACAAGCCGGTACCTAGAGTCCTTCTCTTTAGATCCTGACTGTTGTGTTGGCAGAAGAGCCAACACCGGGTTACTAGAGGAGGCCGAAATGCACGCGCTTTAGCTCACGCAGGCTGGCGTAAGGATGAAAGGACTCTACTGATGTGAGGTCTGGAACATGACAAAGAATTAGAATTCAGAAAGTGGACGTAATTAGTTTGATGCTTAACTTTAATCCATTAATGATGAGCGTCGCTCTTGACGGCACATGATTCACAATATTATCTGTTCAGAATAGTAACTGAATATGGAGCCTTGCTAGGTCGTAGCAAATGGCGTAGCTGAAGGCTATGCTAAACTGTCGTCTCGGCAAATGAGAGCGTATGTAGACAGTGAACCATCGCGAGCAAAGTCGGCTGTACAACTGGGGCGAGTTCTAGGGAGTCTCTTTAGACTAGACCTGCCGTGTGGTGGCGCTCGGTCTGCAATGACTGATAGTGGCGACACGCGGGTCCGACGTATAGTAACTGACCACGGCCGATTTAAAGGCTACCACCTAGCAAGTGTGGTGTCTGGCGGTGACACCACAAAACCACGAGTAACACCGCTGTGCCTCACCAGAGCACTGAAAGAATGGAGCGTCACGCCAGATCGCAGCTATACTTGCCGACAATCGGCAACCGGGACTGTGCAAAACCAAGATTCATCGCTGTATACCATGCAACTCCATTCAACAGAAGTCTGTACTTATCGGTCATTGCACCACCCAGATGCTGTCGTTTCTTTTGTGGTGTTAAAGGGAGCGCACACCTGGAATGGTAATTCCCTAGTAGTCCACTGTTAGTCTCCGACAAACGCGGGATTACACAGAATGTTGCAGGGCGTTCATTACTTACCTGGGAGGAAAGGCACAGATGTGAAGGAGTTACAGTGTGCTTGGGAAACAACATGGCGATCGTCCTTTGTGGCGATTATACTAGGTTGACTGGAACATGACGACGATTACGCCTGCCCCCAAGCAGTCCAACGTCGTACCACTCTTACATCTGAATGCCCCACAAATCTGGGTATTGAACCATTATATCAGCCGGCCAAATGGGGACCCACAATGACGCTCCTTTCAGTGTCTGTCCGGATGCTGATACCGTTGACTCAGGTGAGTACACGACATCTCCGTGTCGTTAACACTGATCACTTAAGATCCCAGTCTGTTCACACCACAATGTTAACGTATCTCCCAAGGTCTTGAATCCTCTGCAGAAAATTGTAACTCTAATCATTACATACCAGCCGATTGCGTGTACGTATATTAAATTGCACTGAGCGGTTAAGGCGCTCAGCCCGGAACCGCGCGACTGCTACGGTCGCAGGTTAGAATCCTGTGTGTGATGTCCTTAGGTTAGTTAGGTTTAAGTAGTTCTAAGTTCTAGGTGACTGATGATCACAGATGTTAAGTCCCATAGTGCTCAGAGCCATTTGAACCATTGAACTTATCTTGTCAGGCATTGTACGTGTATATGTACACTGAAGCCACAAAGAAACTGCTACAGGCATGCGTTTTCAAATACAGAAGTATGTAAACAGGCACCACGGCACTGCGGTCGGCAACGCCTATGTAAGACAACAAGTGCCTTGCACACTTGTTAGATCGGTTACTACTGCTACAATGGCAGGTAATAAACAATTAAGTTAGTTTGCACGAGGTATTACAGTCGGCGCACGAGCCATGGGACACAGCATCAGCGAAGTAGCGATGAAAGGGGGTTCTTCTGTACGACCGTTTCCCGAGTGTCCGGAATCCATTAAAACATCAAATCTCCGACATCGCTGCGGCCGGAAAATGATCCTTCAAAAACGGGACCAACGATGACTGAAGAGCAATATGGGCTTTTGGAGTCGAAGGCCCACTTGTGTATCCTTGATAACTGCGTGACACAAAGCTTTACGGAATAACTTTATCGTGGAACTCTTCCGCTTGGTCCGTGTTTGCATAGAAAAACAACATTATCAGAAACTGAGTCCGCCTTGATGCAAAAGACCTTGTTATTTGTAATTTCTAAGACTTTCCCGGCGATTTGCTGACATCTCGTAAAATCGGGTGTACTGCCGGTGGTCCGCGTCTTCCCAACACGATATTTCGACGTCGTAACTCAGCGTCTTCATCAGGTGTTCCCTGAGGACAGTCTCAGGGAACACCTGATGAAGACGCCGAGTTACGACGTCGAAATATCGTGTTGGGAAGACGCGGACCACCGGCAGTACACCCGATTTTACGAGATGACGTTGTTATTTGTTTACTTGTTTATTTGCCAAACTGGTTTCGGCGACAAATATCACAATAATCACTGATTTTCTTTAATCTTTTTTGTTGTATGTTATGGGGTGTTTCTGAGAATTATTGCAGCTGTTTGCGACATATTTCCTGTGCTTTTTTCTGCTGCTGTTTTTTCCCCAGCGAATGTAAGAGCATTACGCCTTGCCTGGGCCTGTCAACACCGACATTGGACTGTTGAGGACTGGAAACATGTTGCTTGGTCGGACGAGTTTCGTTTCAAATTGTATAGAGTGGATGGACGTGTACCGGTATGGAGACCACCTCATGAAGCCAAGGACCCTGCATGTCAGCAGGGGACTGTTCAAGCTTTTGAAGGCTCTGTAATGGTGTGGGGTGTGAACAGTTAAGGTGATGCAGGACCTCTGCTACGTCCAGATACGGCTCTTCAGGGGACATTTACGTAAGCAAGCTGTTTAATCACCAGCATCCATTCATATCCATTGTGCATTCCGACAGACTTGGGCAATTCCTGCATGGCAATTCGATACCCCACACGTCGGCGCACGAGCCATGGGACACAGCATCACCGAAGTAGCTCAATGGAGAGAAGTCTTCCGAAGTAAGAGTGATTTCAGGTGTGCCGCAGGGGAGTGTCATAGGACCGTTGCTATTCACAATATACATAAATGACCTGGTGGATGACATCGGAAGTTCACTGAGGCTTTTTGCAGATGATGCTGTGGTGTATCGAGAGGTTGCAACAATGGAAAATTGTACTGAAATGCAGGAGGATCTGCAGCGAATTGACGCATGGTGCACGGAATGGCAATTGAATCTCAATGTAGAGAAGTGTAATGTGATGCGAATACATAGAAAAATAGGTCCCTTATCATTTAGCTACAAAATAGCAGGTCAGCAACTGGAAGCAGTTAATTCCATAAATTATCTCGGAGTACGCATTAGGAGTGATTTAAAATGGAATGATCATATAAAGTTGATCGTCGGTAAAGCAGATGCCAGACTGAGATTCATTGGAAGAATATTAAGGAAATGCAATTCGACAACAAAGGAAGTAGGTTACAGAACGCTTGTTCGCCCAATGCTTGAATACTGCTCAGCAGTGTGGGATCCGCACCAGGTAGGGTTGATAGAAGAGATAGAGAAGATCCAACGGAGAGCAGCGCGCTTTGTTACAGGATCATTTAGTAATTGCGAAAGCGTTACGGAGATGATAGATAAACTCCAGTGGAAGATTCTGCAGGAGAGACGCTCAGTAGCTCGGTACGGGCTTTTGTTAAAGTTTCGAGAACATACCTTCACCGAAGAGTCAAGCAGTATATTGCTCCCTCCTACGTATATCTCGCGAAGAGACCATGAGGACAAAATCACAGAGATTAGAGCCCACACAGAAGCATACCGACAATCCTTCTTTCCACGTACAATACGAGACTGGAATAGAAGGGAGAACCGATAGAGGTACTAAGGGTACCCTCCGCCACACACCGTCAGGTGGATTGCGGAGTATGGATGTAGATGTAGATGTAGATAAACATACGGCATCACGTCCAGAATTACTACAGCTTGGCTGCAGGAACACTCTTCTAGGTTCATGAGTTTAAACACTTCCTCTGGTCACTAAAATATCCAGACATGAACATTACTGAGCGTATCTTTGATGCCTTGCATCGTGCTGTTCAGAAGAGATCTGCCCCTCCTCGCACTCTTATGGATTTATGGACAGCCCTTCAGGATTCAAGGTGTCAGTTGCCTCCAGCAGTACTTCAGACATTGTGCTCCCTGCCGCCGTTGGATAAGCAGCTGCCAGCAGCAAGTCGTATACCCCTATCGTAATTATTTGTTACATAGTTTAATTCTTCATTACTTTGCGTGTTTTTGGGTACTTGCATTGTTTAATTCATAAATTTCCGGCTTAGTATAGTATTTGAGAGTTGTAGCATCGAGCTTTGGTGTTTTCTTCGTAGATTCTTACTTAAATTGTGTGTGAGTTTCGTACAGGAGGTGTAATTTCGAGTTTTAGTTATTGTAATCGTAAATTCAGGCAGACTGTTGCGCAGTTGTTAAGCATTTGTACAGGTTGGTTAATGCATTCTTTGCGTGTTTCGTTTGGGTTATCTAGGCACGGACTCGTGTTTCAGTAACTGTTGTTCAAGATCTATTAGAATGGACTGGGACTGCGATTGTTGTGTTCGGATGAGGGCTGAGTTGGCATCCGTTCGCTGACAGCTGCAAGCGGCGCTGACTTCGGTCGCGCAGCTGGAGGCTGTTGCCAATGGGCACCACTGTGGGGAGCCGGACTTGGGTATCATGGGGATGTCAACCTCGTCCCGTCTGTCCCCAGACCGGTCTGCCGCTGTGGTTGCCCCGGTTGCTGCCCATAGTGGGGCTGAGCCCTCGCCTGTGGTTGATTGGGAGGTTGTTCCAAGGCGTGGCAGGCAGCGAAAGACGTCCCCGGAGGCTGATCAGAAAGCCTCCCTGGTGCGTCTGACAAACAGGTTTCAGGCACTGTCTCTGGCTAAGCCAGATGCAGCTGCCTGCTCTGTTTCAGAGGATCATTCTCAGCCTTCAAGGTCCGGGCAGTCGCACAGGGTGGGCTTATTGGTAGTTGGGAGCTTCAGTGTTAGGAGAGTAATGGGGCCCCTTAGGGATATGGCGGCTAAGGAGGGGAAGAAATCCAGTGTGCACTCCGTGTGCATTCCTGGTGGAGTCATTCCTGATGTGGAAAGGGTTCTTCCGAGTGCCATGAAGAGCACAGGGTGCAGCCAGCTGCAGGTGGTGGTACATGTCGGCTCTAATGACGTGTGTCTCTTTGAATCTGAGGAAATTCTCTCTGGGTTCCAGCGGCTATCTGATTTGGTGAAGGCTGCCGGACTTGCTTACGAGATGAAGGCAGAGCTCACCTTCTGCAGCAACGTCGACAGAATCGACTGCGGACCTTTGGTGCAGAGCCGGGTGGAGGGTCTGAATCAGGGGCTCAGACGGTTTGGCGACCGTGTTGGCTGCAGATTCCTTGACTTGCGCCATAGGATGGTAGGGTTTCGAGTTCCGCTGAACAGGTCAGGAGTTCACTACACTCAACTGGCGGCTACGCGGGTAGTGGAGGCTGTGTGGCGTGGACTGCGCGGTTTTTTAGGTTAGAAGGCCTCGGGAAAGTACGGGGTGGGCTGCAATCTCACAGGGTGCATAGAAAATACGGGAAGTGCTTGGATCAAGGAACAGTCGGAATTGTAGTTGTAAATAGTTGTAGTTGTGCTGAGAAAGTCCCTGAGCTTCAAGCGCTAATACAAAGCACAGAAGCAGAACTCGTTATAGGTACAGAAAGCTGGCTAAAGTCTGAAATAAGTTCTGCAGAAATTTTTACGAAGACTCAGACGGTTTTCAGGAAAGATAGATTAGGCAGAATTGGTGGTGGAGTGTTTGTGTCTGTCAGTACTGGTTTATCTCGTAGTGAAGTCGAAGTAGATACTCCGTGCGAATTGGTATGGGTGGAGGTTATGCTTAACAGCCGAACTAAGTTAATAATTGGCTTCTTCTACCGACCCCCATACTCCGATGACATAGTTGCTGAACAGTTCAGAGAAAATTTTAGTCTCGTAACAAATAAATACCCCACTCATACGGTTATAGTTGGTGGGGACTTCAACCTTCCGTCGATATGTCGGCAAAAATACTTGTTGAAAACCGGTGGTAGGCAGAAAACATCTTCCGAGATTGTCCTAAATGCTTTCTCCAAAAATTATTTCGAGCCGTTAGTCCACGACCCCACGTGAATTGTAAATGGTTGCGAAAACAGACTTGACCCCTTAGCCACAAACAATCCAGAGCTGATAGAGAGCATCATGACTGATACAGGGATTAGTGAACACAAGGTCGTTGTAGCTAGGCGCAATACCGTTTCTTCCAAATCCATCAGAAACAAACGCAAAATAATTTTATTTAAAGAAGCGGATAAAATGTCACTAGAAGCCTTCCTAAGAGACAATCTCTATTCCTTCCGAACTGACTATGCAAATGTAGACGAGATGTTGTAAGTAGGCTGTTTAGGTTTTTTTATTGATAACGCCACATAGCACTCTGTAGGAAAATCACTGGCTGTGCTGTGTGCAGTCTGTCGCTGGTCTGCATTGTTGTCTGCCATTGTAGTGTTGGGCAGCGGCAGCTGGATGCTAACAGCGCGTGGCGTTGCGCAGTTGGAGGTGAGTCGCCAACAGTGGTGGACGTGGGGAGAGAGATGGCGAAGTTTTGTAATTTGTAAGACAGGATGTCATGAACTGCTATATATATATATAATGACTATTAAGATCCATTAAATAATCATTTTATGATCCACGTTCTTCGAAAAAGGAGCACTTGGAAAGGAAAGAACAATAAGAAGGGATTAATTTTCTTTTCAACTACTTGGTAATATCTTTTGTAGATTTAGTTTTGTGGTGCACCACTTTAATGACATAGATATTAATATGTAAGCAGACATTTCCCTTTTGTGCATTGTTGTCTCTACTGTAATATTTTTTCTGCTTGAGCTTTGTCATATTTAGATATAAGTTATTGCATTTGCTGCTGCTGTTTGCCAGGCATAGTGCTACTGAATTTGCCTTTTTATTACTCTGTTAAGCCAGTTTTACTTAGGATTTATTTTTCTTGTTTGCTTTGCATTGCCTTATATTAGCTGTAATATTGCTACTTGCTTTGACAACTTCCATTTTTCTTTCATTGCTGTTTAGGTTAATTGTTTTGTGGTGCTGCATTGCGTCGTCCCTTAGTTTAGCATCTGAGCTCAGTAGGTTTCAAGTTAGCTTAAGAGGGGGTAGACTATATAAGAACCTAACTATGATGAATTGGAAGAAAAGCATTGAGAAGCTATAAGAAAATGGTTTGGCCAAAAAAGTTGTGTACAGTGAAGAAAAACTATTTTTGAAAGAGGATGTTAACAGAATACAGAAAGCATGGTTGGAAAGTTTTTTTTTTTTTTTTTTTGGGCTGGAGCAAATGTTGAAATAAGAGGGACGATCTATGGAATGAAGTTTTGGGTTGCACTGCAGTACCAAATGTTACACTGAAAACAAACCCTGTCCTTTCCTTTTGTGTTATCCCACTATGTGTTTGTGTACCCTTCTGTATTTAATTTCTTCCTCTCTCTATGTACTGTTTCATTGAACTTTTCCTCTTCTAATACTAAGCTACATTCACTATGATGAGGAATAAATTTATCCACAAATATAATGTGCATTTAATAACATGTTATTTACTTTGTAAACATGTTTGCACATTATTTATTCTGTTTTGTTCTAATGCTCATATGTGAAGTTGATGTTTCAAAAGTTATTCTTATCTTTATGTATGTACTTATGTCATAATTCTTGTAACATTGATGTATTTGTTATTTCGATTCTTTTGTAAATCCTATATTATTGCAAACGTTATCTGTACTATTGTGTTCTTTAATGATGTATTTTGTACCTTCGTTATTGTATTCTTATGTTATAAAATTGTAATTGACACCAGTTCATTAAATTAAGTACCCTGTAAGCTACTTTTCACTGCACACGTTTCTGTTGGTCATAGTATGTGGACAATATGTGAGAAGTAGGGACTGTTAGTGTTTGCACGTGTGTTGACAGTTCAGCAAGGGACTGGTTAACAGCATTGCTGGTTCTAAGGATAATTCCAAAACTTTGTGAGTCCACAAATGGTGGTTTATCGACTTGCTATATTCTCCGCAAGACTCTTCGATGGTGATTGTGCACCTGAACAGTCACAACAGATGGCTGCTGGCAATCTCTACAAGGACTGAAGTGGGTCTGCACCTTCGATGGCCCACCAATACCATTATTTCTACAAGGACTGCAGTGGGTCTGCACCTCTGGTGGCCCACCAATACCATAATCTCTACCAGGACTACAGTAGGTCTGCTCTGAGATGACCTACCTACCAATATCCTTCAACTTCGACTGACTCTGCTGTGGGTTTGCTCTGTTGTGGCCCATTACCTGTCTGCATGTCAAGAGTTCCGTTGGAAGGACAACACTACTTCTTCAAGACTGCATGTAAATCCACTACTTCAGTGTGCATTCTCTTTTACTGCTCAGACTTTGAGAAAAATACTGCAATTTTACTGTGATGAATGGTCAAGACCCTCTTTATGGACTGTGAAAAAATTTTAGCATTTGACCAACATTGTATCGTTAAGTGTGTGCATTTCATTTCTTTGTTATTGGAATTATGAAAACATTTTTCAAATCCTTACTGGCCACTGCCCAAAACAATTTGTAAAATTTTAGTTGGGAGCGTGGGGGCTATGTAAGTAGGCTGTTTAGGTTTTTTTTTATTGGTAACGCCACGTAGTGCTCTGTAGGAAAATTACTGGCTGTGCTGTGTGCAGTCTGTGGATGGTCTGCATTGTTGTCTGCCATTGTAGTGTTGGACAGCGGCAGCTGGATGCTAACAGCGCGGAGCGTTGCGCAGTTGGAGGTGAGCCGCCAGAAGTGGTGGACGTGGGGAGACAGATGGCGGAGTTTTGTAATTTGTAAGACTGGATGTCATTAACTGATATATATATTATGACTATTACTATAAATACATTATTTGTTCTCTATTAAAATCTTTCATTCGCTAACTATGCCTATCAGTAGTTAGTGCCTTCCGTAGTTTGAAACTTTTATTTTACTGGCATTAGTGGTGCTCGCAGTATTGCAGTAGTTCGAGTAACCAACATTTTTGTGAGGTAAGTGATATGTGACACGTATAGGTTAATGTTAGTCAGGGCCATTCTTTTTTAGGGATTTTTGAAAGTCAGATTGCGTTGCGCTAAAAATATTGTGAGTCAGTTTAAGCACAGTCTTGTATAATTTTTTCTAAGGGGACGTTTCAATGTGGCTCAAATTCAAAGATATAGTAGCAACAGCAATTGAGAGATTCATGCCTCATAAATTGGTAAGAGATGGAACGCATCCGCCGTGGTACACAAAACAGGTCCGAACGCTGTTTAGAAGGCAACGGAAAAAGCATGCGAACTTCATAAGAACGAGAAATCCCGAAGATTGGCTAAAATTTACAGACACACGAAATTTGGCACGGACTTCAATGCGAGATGCCTTTAATAGGTTACGCAAAGAAACATTGTCTCGAAATTTGGTAGGAAATGCGAAGAAATTCTGGTCGTATGTAAAGTACACAAGCGGCAAGACGCAGTCAATACCTTCGCTGCGCAGTGCCGATGGTACTGTTACCGACGACTGTGCCACTAAAGCGGAGTTATTGAACGCAGTTTACTGAAAATTCCTTCACCAGGGAAGACGAATGGAATATTCCAGAATTTGAAACACGAACATCTGCTAGCATGAGTTTCTTAGAAGTAGATACCTTAGGGGTAGCGAAGCAACTCAAATCGCTTGATACAGGCAAGTGTTCAGGTCCAGATTGTATACAGATTAGATTCCTTTCAGATTACACTGATACAATAGCTCCCTCCTTAGCACACATATACAATCGCTCACTCACCAATAGATCTGTACCTACAGATTGGAAAATTGCGCAGGTCGCACCAGTGTTTAAGAAGGGTAGTAGGAGTAATCCATCTAACTACAGACCTATATCATTGACGTCGGTTTGCAGTACGGTTTTGGAGCGTATACTGTATTCAAACATTATGAATCACCTCGAAGGGAACGATCTATTGACACGTAATCAGCATGGCTTCAGAAAACATCGCTCTTGTGCAATGCAGCTAGCTCTTTATTCGCGCGAAGTAATGGCCGTTATCGACAGGGGATCTCAAGTTGATTCCGTATTTCTAGATTTCTGGAAAGCTTTTGACACCGTTCCTCACAAGCGACTTCTAATCAAGCTGCGGAGCTATGGGGTATCGTCTCAGTTGTGCGACTGGATTCGGGATTTCCTGTCAGGAAGGTCGCAGTTCGTAGTAATAGACGGCAAATCATCGAGTAAAACTGAAGTGATATTAGGTGTTCCCCAAGGAAGCGTCCTGGAACCTCTGCTGTTCCCGATCTATATAAATGACCTGGGTGACAATCTGAGCAGTTCTCTTAGGTAGTTCGAGGATAATGCAGTAATTTACCGTCTAGTAAGGTCACCCGAAGACCAGTGTCAGTTGCAAAGCGATTTAAAAAAGATTTCTGTATGGCGTGGCAGGTGGCATTTGACGGTAAATAACGAAAGGTGTGAGGTGATCCACGTGAGTTTCAAAAGCAATCCGTTGGAATTCGATTATTCGATAAATAGTACAATTCTCAAGGCTGTCAATTCAACTAAGTACCTGGGTGTTAAAATTACGAACAACTTCAGTTGGAAAGACCACATAGATAATATTGTGGGGAAGGCGAGCCAAAGGTTGCGTTTCATTGGCAGGACACTTAGAAGATTCAACAAGTCCACTAAAAAGACAGCTTACACTCCACTCGTTCTTCCTCTTTTAGAATATTGCTGCGCGGTGTGGGTTCCTTAACAGGTGGGATGGACAGAGGACATCGAAAGGGTGCAAAACATGGCAGCTCGTTTTGTATTATCACGTTATAGGGGAGAGAGAGTGTCAGACATGATACGCGAATTGGGATGGAAGTCATTACAGCAAAGACGTTTTTCGTCGCGGTGAGATCTTTTTACGAAATTTCAGTTTCAACTTTCTCTTCCGAATGCGAAAATATTTTGTTGAGTCTAAAATAAAATAAGAGAAATCAGAGCTCGGACAGAAATGTTTAGGTGTTCGTTTTTCCCGCGCGCTGTTAGGGAGTTGAATGGTAGAGAGATAGTATGATTGTGGTTCGATGAACCCTCTGCCAAGCACTTAAATGTGAATTGCAGAGTAGTCATGTAGATGTAGATGTAGACGGTCGAGTCCATGTCACGGCATACTGCGACACTTCTGCATGTTAGCTGGGGCCCTAGACTGCATTAGGCAGATGTACCAGTTTCTTTGGATCTCCAGTGCATGTATGTACTAATGAGAGCCTAGCTCGGAGCTTGCAGCGAGCCAGTCAACTAGAAACAATTCTAAGTCTTCCGTTAACGGGAAATAATAGTTAATTTTTATTAAATGGATTTCTATATGCATGTTTCTGAGGAGACGTTCGTTCTGATAGTGTCAAAGTTCGGCAATGACACACTCTTCAACTGTTAAATTGCCTTTCATACTGGGTTGTCTAGATGCTACTTATACACCTTAACATATATTCAATTCTCTATCCGTGCTTTTGGGAACAGTTCTTACAGAAGATACAAAGAACATTTTATTGTTAATTTAGATATATAGTTATTAATACGGACTGAACTGGAAACATTCCAAATATGTACATATGGCGATTTGTCATTTCTTATTGTGTTAACAGCAAGATTTATATAGTACACCCCTGTGTGTCCTGCGTTACAGTTTAGTCTTGGTGGCCGAAGTGGCCGAGCGGTTCTGGGCGCTACAGTCTGAAACCGCGCAAGCGCTACGGTCGCAGTTTCGAATCCTGCCTCGGACATGGATGTGTTAGGTTAGTTAGGTTTAAGTAGTTCTAAGTTCTAGGGGACTGATGACCTCAGAAGTTAAGTCCCATAGTGCTCAGAGCCATTTTTAGTTTCGTCTTGTTTATTGGTTTTCATATACTTGTTTTATGTCAAATAAACCTTTTGTTAAGCCCATGTAGCTTTTTACCAGAATACAACTTAAACTTATAATTTGTAATGTAACAAGGTCTGTGCTCTGGTAGTTACATGGGCACGTTCCGAAAACCAACAAATTTTTTAAAAAAGTATGCTGAGGTGTAGTAGACAGTATGTTTGTTTTTTTACGTGGTTGCTTCATAGGTGCCGTAGAGTTCTTAAAATCTGATAAAGGACAATCTGTACCTGTGGACATTGATATCGGATAAAATGCTGGACATCCAGAATTCGTGAAAAATAATCCAGGCACAGCTCGGAAGGATCCGGTGTTTTCTTGTGTTAAGTAAAATATGCTGATACCTGATTCTCACTCAAACAAGATACCACAGAAGGCATGCGCACCTGTGCGGCCATGTCTGTTTCTCCTCATCTCTGTGAGAGAGATGATAAAATGTCCCTGTACAAGTCGTGGTTCGAATCACAGATTACGGCGAAATTAATCTGTCAAGAAATGAGTTATTATCACTTCTCGTGTGTCAACCCCACTTATGAGCCACATTGCTGGGTACGATATCTTCCAGGACTATGTAATGAGAGGTATACCACACGTTCGGTCAGGAAAAAGAACCTTCTGAACGCTGTGTTTTCAATGGCTTGTGCTTGTGGTACTATGTCCTGTACATTTAGCATTTTCCTTTATTATTTATAGGAAAAGTTTTCTCAGACAGAAAAACTGAAACAATGATCTAAAAATCTGATACATGTACGAAATAAAACACCAGTATACCATTTCGTCTCTTTTAATGTTATAGCAACATAAATTCTTCTACGGAAGGGAACGAGTTGTCAAGGAGAAACGTTTACAGTTTTTTGTTTTCAAATTTTACTTTTCTACCTGTGAGACATTTTATATTATTGGGTAAGTTATCAAAAATTTTGTTTGCAGCATTGAGCACTCATTTAGTGCTAAAGATAGCCTTAATGTGGGCTGATGAATGTCACTTTTTCTACTGGTATTGTGATTCTGTACATCTTAGTTGCTTTTTAACTGCACTGGACTCCTTACAACAAACTTCTTGGGGAAATAAATATGTCGTGAAGCGATGGTCAGAACGGTCAACTCCTTAAACAGATGTCTACGACGTGATCGTGGGTGAGTACCACATAATGTTCTCATAGCACGTTCTTTTTTAAAGGTGATTTACCCCAGAACATTATTCCACGTGACATTATTGAATCAAAATGTGAGAGATATGGTAAATTAATAATTTGTCTCTCCCTAAGATTTCCAGTGATTCAAAGTGCAACTGTGGCAGAACTAGGACGTTTCAGGAGTTCGTAAATATGCTTCATACAGTTTAAAATTTCATCAATATGCACATCTCATTTTGAAGTTAGCGCTGTATTTATTATTTCTTCACGATGTATTAGATTAATCATTGGTGTAGTGCAGAACTATTTCGTGTCTTTTTAAAACTGAGGGTAAGATCATTCACAAAAACCAATCAATGATACTTTTACGTACACTGTTAACCATTTCTTATGTTTCTCCATGCAAGCTCCGATTTCTTACTAGTGTCATCTGCAAAACGAACTAATTCTGCTTGCGAGATATTAGATGTAACATTGTTTACTTACATGAGAAACTATATTCGATCTAAGATTGATGCATGGGGAAGCCCATACGTCAGAATAAAGTCCCTAGACAGCATTGATGGAATTGTTATGTAAAATAACCGAGTGGGGTGGTGTAGTGGTTAGCTGACTGGACTCGCTTTCCGGAGGAGGAAGGTGGAAATCCTGTCCAGCCATCCTGATTTTTTTGTTTTCTGTTATCTTCCTAAATGTCTTCAGGTCAATACCGAGATGTATCTCTTGAAAGGGCATGACCGACTAGCTTCCCCGAACTTTCATAATATGATGGGACGGATAACCCCTCTATATGGTTTGCTCCCCCAAATAAACCAACCAACCATGTAAAATTTCTGCATTCTTTCTGTGAGATACGACATCCATAGGTTGTAAAACTTCAGATAGTTATAAAGCTTCAATTTATCTACGACAATACAGTATTTTGCACAGTCGTATGCCTTAAATAGGTTGCCGTAAATACCAGTATATTATATTAAATTTATTTTTGGGATACATTGTTAATTCCTTTGATAAAGAATTAACTGAATAATATGCTACATATTTTGAACAATTTGTATAGCATAGGGCAGTTAAGCCATACTTCGTCGGTCATTCATCATTCAGAAATAGGAGTTCTTTCACCATGGAATGTATGGTACTTGGACATGAAATGAGTTTATTTAATGACCTTGTCTTTCACCACGGAACATATGATACTTCCAAATAAATTGAGTTTGTTTAATGACTTGACAATTTTACTTGTCTTTAAACTGAAAATTTTCTATCCAAAAGCATTAAACTTGTAACTGGTATTTCTCATAACACTTCTGTTTAATTTTATTTTACTTACTGATAATTGGTGTTTAGTAGAGTAATAACGGAACACATCGACTAATGTTGTAACACATGGACTATTAAATACAGTATTGACAAGATTTTCTTGATTGCAACGCCTTTAAATTACGATTAAATATTCGTTGTTGGGTGCATAGCCACGTTGCACCTTGGAACATGTTTTCATATTTGGTAAAACCTTAATTTTCCGAAATAATCTTTGTAACTTCAATAAAATTAGTGCTATAAAACTGAATGAGCTCATTCAAAAATGGAATTAGAAAATGTAAGAAACCTCTGTTACAAGGCTAGCTGCAGGCGAAAACCTGAAAAAACTACCAAGTTACAAAACTCCCCGCTCATAAAAAAACTGTTTCGGTCTCACAGTGACGTAAATTATATGTTTATAGTGTAGAACACGGCTGATTGTCGTCTTCCCCCTGTAACATGGTGCTTCGTTGTACGATGAAAATTTGTTTTTGTATTAGCAATGACATAGGATAACTGAAGATTTGGAGGAAGTATAGCTGTTTTACCTACATAGCATGTTATTTTAGTTACACGTGTTTTGTTCTGTTACAGAACAACAATACAGACTGTTTAGTCATGGAGATAGTGCCATGCCACTTAATTTCAGAGACCACCATCATGTTTTAGGTGCCAAGTTTGTCTGAACTTGTAAGTTCCACAATAACTGGAGTCTTCCAGTACCTGACACCCAGTGTCAAATTAATTCACACACACACACACACACACACACACACACACACACACACACACACACACACTCGCATACATTGTCAGTTCCATATAAAGGAAACTGTATCGCCAAAGATTGTGGTCACTGCAACCAGACGATTCCTGTTTAATTCTTCCTTCAGTGTGATGCTTCAGCGACAAGTATGCCAGAGACCTTACTTATGAAGAGTAATTTTCAGGGTCAACCAAACACAGAAAATTTATCAGTCCACATTAGTAACAGCTTATGGATTTGTCACTTGAACTTTGAATCGATAAAATCTATTAAGAATCGATATTTGTCACACCTGATACTGCAGAAGACCAACGGCCTTGTCCCAGTGGTAACACAGGTTCCTGTCAGATCACCGAAGTTAAACGCTGTCGGGCTAGACTAGCAATTGGATGGATGACCATCCGGTCTGCAGAGCGCTGTTGGCAAGCGTGGTGCACTAACCCCTTTTAAGACAAACTGAGGAGCTATTTGATTGAGAAGTAGTGGCTCCGGTCTCGGAAACATGCATACGGCCAGAAAAGGTGTGTGCTGACCACATGCCTCTCCAAATCCGCAACCAGTGACGCCTGTAGGCTAAGGATGACATGGCCGCCGATCGGTACCTCTGGGCCTTCATGGCCTATTCGGGAGGAGTTTCGTTTTCGATTCTGCATAAGGCTGAATGTGCTGTAGCAATACAGGCCGTTTACACCGTGGATGACTCAGATATTTGCATTGGAGGAAGAGTTTATGGATATGAGCTGACTGAATGCAATATATAAGGAACAATAGGAAAATGCAATATATATCATTTATTACAAAATTACTTACCACGACAGGACATTGCATTTTTTTTTTTTACTGTACAGACTGCTGGCATCACTGTTGTAATTATTTACACACCTCCGCAAGTCAATTGTCCAAGTCGACCAGTAAGACTATCAGTCACCCAGTTGTGTAAGCTGAACATTTCAACAGCCAGAGTCATATCTGAGGATATCAGGGCGAAGATTGCGTTGGAAGTATCCTAAATCAATGTATAGATATGTACAAACTCCAATGTGATTACAACGCAAAGATCCATGAGCTTCCCGATGTTGTAGATGTCTAATGTATTATTATCGTAATTTGGGCGTGATATTTAAATTTGGAAATACACTCCTGGAAATTTAAATAAGAACACCGTGAATTCATTGTCCCAGGAAGGGGAAACTTTATTGACACATTCCTGGGGTCCGATACATCACATGATCACACTGACAGAACCACAGGCACATAGACACAGGCAAGAGAGCATGCACAATGTCGGCACTAGTACAGTGTATATCCACCTTTCGCAGCAATGCAGGCTGCTATTCTCTCATGGAGACGATCGTAGAGATGCTGGATGTAGTCCTGTGGAACGGCTTGCCATGCCATTTCCACCTGGCGCCTCAGTTGGACCAGCGTTCGTGCTGGACGTGCAGACCGCGTGAGATGACACTTCATCCAGTCCCAAACATGCTCAATGGGGGACAGATTCGGATATCTTGCTGGCCAGGGTAGTTGACTTACACCTTCTAGAGCTCGTTGGGTGGCACGGGATACATGCGGACGTGCATTGTCCTGTTGGAACAGCAAGTTCCCTTGCCGGTCTAGGAATGGTAGGACGATGGGTTCGATGACGGTTTGGTTGTACCGTGCACCAGAGGTGTACGGCCAGTGTAGGAGATCGCTCCCCACACCATAATGCCGGGTGTTGGCCCTGTGTGCCTCGGTCGTATGCAGTCCTGACTGTGGCGCTCACCTGCACGGCGCCAAACACGCATACGACCATCATTGGCACCAAGGCAGAAGCGACTCTCATCGCTGAAGACGACACGTCTCCATTCATCCCTCCATTCACGCCTGTCGCGACACCACTGGAGGCGGGCTGCACGATGTTGGGGCGTGAGCGGAAGACGGCCTAACGGTGTGCGGGACCGTAGCCCAGCTTCATGGAGACCGTTGCGAATGGTCCTCGCCGATACCCCAGGAGCAACAGTGTCCCTAATTTGCTGGGAAGTGGCGGTGCGGTCCCCTGCGGCACTGTGTAGGATCCCACGGTCTTGGCGTGCATCCGTGCGTCGCTGCGGTCCGGTCCCAGGTCGACGGGCACGTGCACCTTCCGCCGACCACTGGCGACAACATCGATGTAATGTGGAGACCTCACGCCCCACGTGTTGAGCAATTCGGCTGTACGTCCACCCGGCCTCCCGCATGCCCACTATACGTCCTCGCTCAAAGTCCGTCAACTGCACATACGGTTGACGTCCACGCTGTCGCGGCATGCTACCAGTGTTAAAGACTGCGATGGAGCTCCGTATGCCACGGCAAACTGGCTGACACTGACGGCGGCGGTGCACAAATGCTGCGCAGCTAGCGCCATTCGACGGCCAACACCGCGGTTCCTGGTATGTCCGCTGTGCCATGCGTGTGATCATTGCTTGTACAACCCTCTCGCAGTGTCCGGAACAAGTATGGTGGGTCTGACACACCGGTGTCAATGTGTTCTTTTTTCCATTTCCAGGTGTGTAAATACATCACACAAGTTTATGAACTTTGCCCCACAAAGCCCGCACAGGATAATCACATGTCGTTGTGGTTCTAAAATTCTCTTGGTCACCTCCGCCCCTGAATCTCGATGGATGGTACGAACTCATTCGGAAATGTCATGATAATATCGTTCAACGGATTCTTCAATTACATCCAGCTTTTAACAATGTGTGGGCCTGTTCAAAGTTAATGCCAGAAAATATATTTCACGTAGGTTTCGGGAAAAGATACGATCACGAAACTGACAATGTCCGGGATAGTGGAGTGAAACCACACCCCTCTTCGTATCTGCTACCATTGATTTCTGTCGGCTGAGTTTTATGTGACTGTCGGTTGGTACCACTGGACTTTCCGAGATCTGATTGGACATAGTTTTCTGGAAGTATAACTTCGTTGGGTTGTATCAGGAGTGTGGTAAATTATTTGATAAATGTCAAGAATCGCACACTGACACAAAACCTGACTGCCTCTTGTGAGCTCTAAATAAGAACGGAAAAAACTGACATAAAACTACAGGATAACTCAGCTGCATACATTCTTGTTGGATAACCTGCAACGTTGTACTATAGTACAGATTCAAGGTTGTCAAGTACAGTCACACATCTGTTGCTCCCAGACGAACGAAGATCTGGGAAACCAAACTGGACATGGCAGACAAACGAACCCTGAAAAATGAGAAACTACATCTAGACTATTCACGAGGGTTCTGCACTGACGAACTTAATGTAGCCCTAGTTACACTATAATTTCATTGGAGCAAAACAAAATTCTGTATCATTGAATTTTTCAGTGAGATTCTGAGAACTCGAAGATTACCAAAACTTAAGAAACATGCTAAGATAACGGTCATCTTGAAACAAAGCAAAGACCAAATCGACGTTTCTGAATATGACCTATAAGCAACCAACTGGAAGGGCTTCTCATTCAAGAGCCCACTGGTCAAATCATCTCTGCTGAAAAAAGTGGTTTCAAGTCACCAGAGCTGCTGTCACCGAGGATTTCAACGAGGCCTTCAATATACTGCTGTTTTTGTGGATCTTAGAGCAGCTTATGCAGTGTATGGAGGGAGAGATTGACACCAAAGTTTATTGAAATCATCAGTTTGAAGAGCTGGCGTTTCTAGTGTACAAGGTCAACTACGATAATCGGTTTTAGATATTCCTGAACGCCAAAACCGTCAGAAGAGGAATTAAATAATGGCGTAGATGGGGGATCAGTTCTTGCACCCATTTTGTTTAACTTGTGTTGTTGTTGTGGTCTTCAGTCCAGAGACTGGGTTGATGGAGCTCTCCATGCTGCTTTATTCTGTGCAAGCCTCTTCATCTACGAATGAGTACGGCAACCCAGATATTTCTTAATCCTCTTAGTGTATTCATCCCTTGGTCCCCCTCTACGATTTCCACCAATAGAAAATTGGTGAACCCTTCATGTCTCAGAACGTGTCCTACCAACCGATCCCTTCTCCTAGTCAAGGTATTCCGCAAATTTCTCTTCTCCCCAATTCTATTCAGCAGCTCCTCATTAGTTGCTTCTATTCAGTACCTTCTCATTAGTTTCGTTATCTAACCATCTAATCCTCAGCATTCTTCTTTAGCACCACATTTCGAAAGGTTCTGTTCTCTTCTTGTCTACACTGTTTATTCTCCATGTATCGCTTCCATACATGGCTACACTACATACAAATACTTTCAGGAAAGTCCTCCTGACACTTAAATATATACTCGATGTTAACAAATTTCTCTTCTTCAAAAACACTTTCCTTGCCATAGGCAGCCTCCATTTTATATAGTCTCTACTTCGACAATCATCACTTATTTTGCTGCCCAAATAGCAAAACTCATTTAATGCTTTAAGTATCTCATTTCCTAATTTAATTCCCTCTTCTTCACCGGATTTAATTCGACTACATTCCATTACGGGACAAAGTAGCTGCTGAACTTAAAGAATTGCAGACTAGTGGAGCTATTGCGCCCATATAAGCTAGTCAGTGGGCAAATCAACTGATTTAGCCCCCCAAATCTTGCAGTTCCATTCGCCTCAGTGTTGAATTTAAGTCTACAGTCAACCCACAAGCTGTGATTGATACTTATCCATTGCCGCGCCCAGAGGATCTCATGAGCATATTAGGCGCTGATCGCTGCTTTTCAGAAATTGATTTGCGCGACGCTTATTTTCAAATATTGCTAGATAAAGAATCTCAAAATGTGTGTATTGTGAAAACTTATTTGGGCTTGTTTAAATATTTGCTTTTGCCTTTTGGCAGTGCTAGCGAACCCGTTATTTTCCAATGGCATTTGGAAAACCGTTCAAACTGTTCGGACGATACTGTCCTAGCAGGTCGTACACATGAAAAACACATTGAAAATTTGCGTGCTTTGTTTCGTGTGTTATCTGATGCAGGTCTAAAGCGTAGACTGGACAAGTGTGATTATTCTAAAACTGAGTTTCAGTATCTTGGTCATGTCATAAACAGTGAAGGTGTACATTCTCTTCAGTCATATTTGTTAGCCATATGCGAGTTGCTAGTTCCCCACAGTGTCACAGAATTACAGATAGTCTTAGGGAAAATGAACTACCACATTCGGCTCATACCGAATGTTGAACAAATCGCAGCTCCACTGCATCTGAAGGACGTCCCGTTTGTTTGGGGAGATGAGTGCCAAGAAGCTTTTCAAAAACTTAAAGAAGCATTGCTCAGTGGTCGATGCTTGGTTCACTTTGAGTCTGACAAACCATTTGTGTAGAAAGTTGACATATCTTCCTACGGAATCAATGCAGTGCTTTCGCACAGAATTGGTGATAAAGACAGGCCTATTGCTTTCGCATCAAAAGTGTTGTCCAAATCTCAGTGTAACTATTCACAAATAGAGATAGAGGCATCGGCTATTGTGTACGGTGTCTCTAAATTTCACCATTATATTTATGGCAGAAAATC